>NW_018207767.1:0-724 GCF_001263595.1 Phalaenopsis equestris | reverse complement strand
GTGTTGTACCGAAAGGCACCTGTGACATGAAGAACTTCCATTACTTGGAGGCTTTAGCTCATAGTTTATTCTTCTAAAAAGAATATAATCTTGATTTTTCAAGAATTGTATGAGCTTTACTCTTCACCAAATATTCATGGTTTTATTTATTTTTTCAGAGCCATTGCTTGGGTAATAGATAAGGAATCACATTATGTATTTTTTTGTCTTGACATTTCTAATGCAAGATTGGTAACCTATTGGTAGGAGATATTTATAATAGGTGGCTGAGCTATGTGGTATTAGACTTGCCCATCAAATTGGCAATGACATCTGATGTTTCCAGTGTCAATTAGAAATTATTATTTGCTCTTTAAATTTGTTTATGGGGTTTTGCATTTATCTTTCTTTAGTTTTTTTTTTCACATCTCTTTTTGAAATTTGAAGTAATCGTCCCATTATTATCTTTTTGCTTGGATTTCATTTAGTATCAGGCAGAACCATTTCTTAAATATTATTGATGAATTTGAAGATAATAAACAACATGAAATTCAAAAAATTAATGAAATTTTATGGATATTTTACCAAAAATAAATGTTTCAAAACGAGTTTGAAAAGAATAAACTCTGGCATCTATCCCTCATCGCATGACTATTTCTCTGCCTTCTCATCACTTATATCATCCACAACGTCATAACTGCAAGCCATGATCCCTTTCCCTCGAGTCCCTCTAAACTTTTTTTTT
>NW_018207766.1:0-724 GCF_001263595.1 Phalaenopsis equestris | reverse complement strand
TACTGCCCACTGACATCTCAAAGTAGAGTGCAAGCGAGATTGGATCTTTAGTCGCGTCGTTCGGCTCTCCCGAGGGAGTTATCAAGGGTTTGATTGTGGATCCTATGTAAAAGCTATATGTTAGCCTAGATGTTGAAGTAGCGGCTTATCGGATGGAGCCTGTCTGTCTTCATTGTGGGTTGAATGAGGCGTTGTGCAAGCTGAAGGTGCTCTGCTTGTTGTCAAATTTGTTGAGATTCAACTGGGAAGCTGATAAGGTGGATCAGATTACATTAGGCAGAGAGTTGGTTCTTTGAAAGTTGAAGGAGCATGTCCCCTCTGAGGTATTGAATGACCCATTTGTTTTCATTCATTTCTCTTCTTTATTTTTAAAGGTGTCGTCGGTTTTTCCATCGTCGCATACTTCAATTTTCTAAATAAATATCTTTTTTGGATCATGTGAATGATTAGAAGAAGATAGAAAAAGAAAAAAAACAAACATACAACAAATACAAAAAATTATAGAAAAAACGTGGAGAATTTACATGTGATAAACCTTGCAATGATAGGTCAAGTATATTCTCTCAAATAAGATTAAGTGCAAGCATCTTGGACCAATATCTGCGAAATAATACCTATGTAGACTACACACAATTAGAGCTTCATGTGTGTTTGCCTGTTCTGGGGTCTAGAGTGCTCCCAAGAGTATATATCTCACTTAGTTAATTACATCTTGGGGGTTGCC
>NW_018207765.1:0-724 GCF_001263595.1 Phalaenopsis equestris | reverse complement strand
ATAGGAAGTGCCCGGCTGCTTTACAGTCGGTTTCCACATAAAACTAGTCACCTCCCACCTTCTTCCCCCACCGTCTTCTCTCCCCCTCTCTCTCTCTCTTTGTGCTAGCTTCTCTCATGGCAACAGTACCAGAAGACACAGAACTGCTAAACTACCAAGTAAGAACCACCCTCAATCTTTCTTCTCCATCTCATTCCCAGCTTATAATTCCCTCCCACTCTCAATTTTCAATTTAACTTGATGCATATTTCCTAATCTCCCAGACAACTGTATTAAAAGTCTCAATACACTGCGAAGCCTGCAAGAAAAAAGTGAAGAGAGTCCTTCAGGGACTGGAAGGTAGCATTCCACAAATCATCACAACATGTTCTCAAAATCCAATCTTTTTCACCTCATTCCAATTCAAACAGGTTTTTCTTCATCTAATTCTGCTCAAATTCATTTTTTTTCTCGCCTCAATTTACAGGTGTTTATTCCATAGACATCAATTCGAAACAGAACAAAGTAACTGTAACTGGCAGCACCGACGCCGAATCCTTAATTCGGAGACTTATTAAATACGGTAAGCACGCCGAGCTCTGGCCGGAGAAAAAACCCGCAGCCTCCATTTCTTCCGGCCCAGAAGCCGCCAGTGATGCCGACACAAAGCCTGACGCCCCTGTGCCTAAAACAGATCAAAAGCTCCTGAGTACAGAGAAGCAGCAGCAACCGGAAGAGTTAAACA
>NW_018207764.1:0-724 GCF_001263595.1 Phalaenopsis equestris | reverse complement strand
AAAAAAAAAACGTAAAATAAAATGTTGGTGATGCCCTCTCTCATCCAAATGAAGCAAAACCAAATAACCCCCACTAATATCGATAAAAAACATAATCTCTCCTTCAAAACCCGACCAAAATATCATTCGCAACCAACCAACCAGACAGAGGAACAAACTGGGTAAATCAGCACGCTCGCAACCTCTTCAAATCGATGAAGTATAGAAAAGCAGAAGAAAACAATAAAGAAAAGAGATATTTCGAAGATCCGACTGACCATGAGAGATGCTGGTGTAGGAGGAGGATCTACAGTACCCGCATGAGCTTCTTAGCTGGCCGTGATCAATCAAAACCGTCTCCCCACATCCTCCTCTTCTGCTGCTGCTCGCTCCATCATTCATCTTTAACTTTCTTCCCAGATCGATGATTTGCCCTTCAGCACTTCTTCTGCAACCTCCGAAGTACAAAACCGCCGATCGATTTCTCTCTTCCCCACTCGAACGCCCGTTCACTGCTTGAAGGATATCTCCCTCAAGCGCCGCAGCAATAGAAGAAGTATTTTCTTAAATGGGTTCAAGCTTCTACTTCTAATGTTTACTTCTATGTTGTCATTAATGGTAAATTAAATAGCTATTTTTCTTCTACTTTTTATTTGTGGTAGGCATGTCCTCTTTCACATTATTTATTCACTATTGTGATGGATGCTCTCTTTTATTTTAGATGCTCTTACCACAAATATGCATC
>NW_018207763.1:0-724 GCF_001263595.1 Phalaenopsis equestris | reverse complement strand
AAAAAAAATGATTGAAAGATACAAAATTCAAGAATGGGGAGGAAAGAGCTAATCTCGCCTTTTTTATAGTGAGAGCAGCACAAAAATCCATGAAGTACAATTATTAACCAGGTAAGTTAAGTAACTGTATTATTTAATTCTCTTATTGTTATGGCGGCTATCACTATCAATGAAGTAAATTAATTGAAAAACTAATTATGTACATAATTAATGAGGTTGGAAAAATCTCGAGGGGTTCAACGAGTCGCATGAAGAAAGTAGTGGAAGGACAAATGCTCATCATTGCACCAGTCGGTTGAGTCTTACGCCGATCGAATGAAACACTGAACAAATCAAAGAAAGCCACACGCAACATTAATGATTTGCTAACACTGATCAATAAACAACCGAGAGAATTCCTATTAAGCATGCTCACAAAGACAATGAGCAGTCGCAACAAACTTCTTCGGAAGAGGTTATTAAAAATCATTCGTTATGCTGATACCCTGAGCCAACCGAATGAATACAAGGTGTCAAACAAGACAATTACGACAGTAAAACGATGTCAAATATGGTTGCAAAAATGAAACTCTGTTGGCAGGGGTTATAGGGTCAAATTGTGTTTACATTAATATAATGTTTCCATTAAATGGGGACAATTGTATAATTTTACATACCCTTTATATAACTTATAAATAGGAGGATCATTTCATAAAGAGGGATTATTAAAAAAGTTCCACAAAAA
>NW_018207762.1:0-724 GCF_001263595.1 Phalaenopsis equestris | reverse complement strand
CCAAACTCTTAATCTTATTAAATATGCAATACTTAAGATAATAATTTAAAATACTTAAAATTTCAACACAATTATCACTTCAATGGTCCTATATTTGAATAATACATAATGTTTGAAACCTTGTGAACCCTACAAAAAACTATAAACTCATATAAATCTAGATTGTATCTAGCCTGAACAAATCCAATAATATATGCAAATAACTAACAAGATTTGTACAAAGCAACAAAAATTGTAGGAAAATGTTGCATGCTAGCATATTCGATGTTTTAAAGAGAATGTTTAACATCTTAACTTTGCATTAAGATTTATCTTACACATAAATAATAAAAATATTGCAAGAGGCATGCAAATGTTTATGTAAAAAAAATTCAGAAAGAGCCATATTTTTGGGTCTAGCCTAGTTGAAATGATTCCACTACGAGTACAAATGATGTCATGCCCTGTAATTAGAAACGTGTTAAAATGTGTTGATATAATAGAAGATAGATTATATGATGAACGTTAGAAGAACTTTTAAGGCATTGGAGTTGACTGCAAGAGTTTGATTGTGACCAGGGAGCAGGAAGTCCACTATAATATTGGCTTTGATGTCTCAAGTCCGAGTTAATTATTGTTGACACACATTGACCTTAGTGGTGATGATAGTCATCAAAGTCGTTTGTTGTTAATATTGATGTCAATAGTGTGCATTAGTCATGTAAGAAATGGTGTATGTTGACGA
>NW_018207761.1:0-724 GCF_001263595.1 Phalaenopsis equestris | reverse complement strand
TGTTGGACCGAACCCTCTCCGGCTGAACCGGCTGGGGCCGGCTCAGCCCCCAAGCCCTACGTCATTCATATTATTTCTTCTAACCTCCCTCGAATAAAACCACCTCGCTTATTTTAGTTATTATTGTCTTATCTTTAAGCATTGCCCCCACAATAGATAAAAGCATTTCTTACTATCCTTCCTAATTTTACACTATCCGTTTTAATATTATCATTTCCACAATATCTACCACACAGCTTCACTATTAGTAATTTTCTTATTGCCCAACACTAGGATGATTCTAATTGCTATGTGCTAGACTGAAAGCCATGCCTTTATTGCTCTAACCATATATGTTGGAAGTTTGCTTCTATTGAATATTAAAATTCACTAATACAAAAGAAAAACATTTATTAAAAAATGATGAGGAGCTAAACCAGCAACCAGTGATTATTATTAGGCTTCAAACCAACAGGTCATTTGTTCGAGGCCTTGAATATGTAATGTGTGTAAGCTTATGATCAAGTTTGCTCAAATTTCTCAAAGAAAAAAAAAAGAACTAGCATGACATTAATAAATCTTGGTGTAAAAAAATCAGCACACAGGCGCTCCTTAAGCCATCCTCAAAACAAGAAAATTAGAAGGAAAATTGGGAGAAGCAATAACTAGAATTTTACGGTATATACGTACGGCAAAAATTTCTATATAATTGCACTGTCATACAATAGCCCTCTTACAATGCAAG
>NW_018207760.1:0-724 GCF_001263595.1 Phalaenopsis equestris | reverse complement strand
TAATAACACTTGAATAACACACAATAACACTTGAAAAACACGAGAGAAATATTTTTTTGTGTTACCAGACATTTTATTTTTTTTATTGTCACCACCACATGACTTGATTTCATTGGACTTCAAATAGTTCTCTACGTTCGGAGTCTTGACAGAATAATATTTTATGATTTAAAGTTATTTATGACCTACTCCTAAATATAAAAGAATAATAGTAAATCAAAAGTCAAAGAATTAATATTTAATTTTAGAATATAATATATAGAAAATAATATTAAAAATATTTTTTTTATCACGTGTAATAAAAATCAACCACTAAATGCAGCTCCTTTACTTAACGACAAAGGTTCAATGATTGAAACGTCGGCAAAACGCGACAATATTACTGCAAAAGTTACCAGTCAACTACCCAACAAAATGGAGACACGTGGCCATTGGAAGACCTTGTATTTTATTTGTATTTCTTATGGCTACAGATTTTTTTTTTAAATTTTTCCCTTAAAAAAACTTTTGAAATATTTACAAGCATACCCCCGAGTTCCTACATATTTATATATCTAACACTTGAACTTCAAATTTTATATTTGCAAACTTAATAATGCACGAATTTATGTGATATGAAAGCTTTGATTGGATTGAGGGCCCGTTTGGGGCAGCCTATTTGGTGTTGTGGCGTTTTGAAAACGCATTTGACGTGTTTGGGTAAACTGTGTTTTGGCAGCTTATA
>NW_018207759.1:0-724 GCF_001263595.1 Phalaenopsis equestris | reverse complement strand
TAAGAATTGTGTGGTATGTATGTAAAAGCCCCTAATATTAAATTTACATTGCTTAGTTTTGATTCAGTACTTAATGAGTTGATATATATGTATTTGTTGGGTTTGTTGTCTGCTTGCTCAAAAACGTAACTGTTAATGTGTCGTGAGCTTGTCGTGACTTGGACAACAGTCTGATCTGGAGTCAATTTGAGTCAGATCAAGCCGGTCCAAGTTCATTTGATTTAACTTTAAGTCAGATCAAGCGAGGCATATGATCAATCCAATCTTGATTTAATCATGAGGTTGCACGTTTATTTTGATTTGAGCTCATTTTGAGTAAAAATTGACATGATTTTGGTTCATATTTCATCTTTGAGGATAAATTTTTAATCTAACATGCAAACAAATAGCTATGACAGATATAAGTACACATAAATTCATCATCTTTAACATTAGGCATTTTATATACATACCGCTTAATTCTTCTATTTTTACACATAAAACACCTAAACTTAACTTTTTATATATATACTAACGAAATCATTCATATCACAAAAAAAAATGCCACCATTTAAGCTTTTGAAAAGTGAAATACACCTTTACATGCATATGCAAGGCGGCTTGTATGTCAAATTGAAGCTTACGTGTTAGATTTGTAAATACACATGACTCGAGTGGTATGATGTCAAATAATTTTTTGGTTGAAAATGAGTTATCATCTGTCACATTTCTTTTGATCCGCTTT
>NW_018207758.1:0-724 GCF_001263595.1 Phalaenopsis equestris | reverse complement strand
TTGTAATGTTTCTATTAAAATAGGGGTAAACATGTAATTTTATACTAGATGCCTTTGAAATCTATAAATAAGGGGTCATTTCTCCAATAAAGGACTACTAAATTTTATCTTGTCAAAGCACTTGTTGTTGTGCACTTTTTGTCTCTTTCTCAATCTCTCTCTCTCTTTATGTTTCTCTCGTCCTTCCAACGCTCTATACTTATTTGGATTCAACATCCTAAAAGGTACAGTGAGTGTGGAATCATGTCACCAACAAAAAAAGAAGCATGTCACTAGAAAGCAGAGAATTTGTTGAACAACGAATCTAAGAACTTATAGATCAAATGGCATGCTAGATGGTAGAATTGACCAGTGCGCTACTCGAGGGAAGAGCACAAGCTTCCCTAGAACAAAACCTTGAGAAGATGAACTCAAACCATAAGGCCTCTAAGCAGCTCATAGGCTAAACAAGATAGAAGCCTTCTAGTAGCAGGATAATGTTGGGTTTACACTGTTAACTAATGAGAATTGAAGCTTTTTTTCCAGAACATAAATAAGTTTTGTAGAACAAAAAGGACCATGACCATGAAATGGAAGAGTGTAGACACCTCCGAAGCATGGTGAAAGAGTTGATTTTGGCCAAGAAACTCAAGGAGTTCAAGGCTCTAAGGGTGTTAACTCAAAGGCAGCGGAAAGCCCTATTAGAAAAGACTCTAATGAGCTTGTTCGTGTTAGCCACGAAATT
>NW_018207757.1:0-724 GCF_001263595.1 Phalaenopsis equestris | reverse complement strand
TTTTTTTTTTTTGTTGTAATGCCAATGATTTTGGTTACAAATGTATAAATATGAAAAAAAAATTAAATATATAAATATATAAAAATTGTGGGGTATGTAAGCAAGTGCTCCTATAAATTTTTTATTTATAAAACTAATCTCAAAATAAATATAAAATTTTAAGACCCATTCAATATGGATTATGGAACCAAGGAGTGATGGAGAGATTTGACAAGTAAGTTTGCTTGCTTCTTTAGCACTCCTAAGTGTCTCCTTTTTTGTCTTGTGTTTGCTCTACTCTATAGACCAAACCAACTCAAACCACACAAAATTGATCTTATTTATAAATTATAAGTGATAATTTTAACTATGTGTGCCAACTAGGGTTTTTTTTTTAATATAATAAATAATATTATAAAAATATTTCAATTGATTTAGTTGATAAATATCATAAAAATTATTATTTGGATTATGTGATATTTTTACAAGATGAATCATTTATCAGCCATACATGTGTTCGTATATTCGCGTCTGGAGGTAATTTATACCGAGCAAAGTGCCAAAACAGTTCGTTGATTGGTTACATGGGGTTATTTTAATCCCAGAGTTCATGGATGTGTCAAATTGGTTCCCAGTCTTATTAAATTGGGGCTCTTATAGTTCGTCATATGGACTATTTTAGCCCAAATTTAAAAAGTCGGAGGCCAATGTTACACTTCTATAAACTCTGAGACTAAAATGAACA
>NW_018207756.1:0-724 GCF_001263595.1 Phalaenopsis equestris | reverse complement strand
ACAACCATTATCATATCACAATCTAGTAAGAATGCCTAAAAAGCGTATTGTGAAAAATTATGGATTAAAGGGATGCAAACTAATTTATGGTGGTTCAACACCAACACCTACATCCACACTAAAGTTTTAATTCTCTCTCCTTTTGTCATAGAAAAGTTGAAAAATTTTATCTCCTTAATAAGTTGCTAGGAAATCCTATGCCCTTTCTTCCTCTAAGCAAGAAGTCACTATTGTCCTTTGCTTATTGGCATCTAAATTTTTATGAAATTTTTTAGATCAAAAGATCTTTAACAAATACAAAACTAAAGGACTATATTTGCTACCCAAACATAAGTAAATAATTTTAACCTATAAACAAAACTTTAGTGGTAATTTTAACTTGTATTAAGTTAAATGAAGCTCATAAACAAAACAAATTGCATAAGGTATTGTATTCATAACCTTAGAAACATTATGCGTATAAAACAATCAAATTAACATTAAATAAAATTGAGTAGAAACCACTTTGCGATTTAGGAATAGTCACGAAAACATCATCTTAGACATAAGAATTTCATATCGCATCTATTCCTTTTTTATGCCCTTACTCATTGCATAAAAACCAGTGGTTTGTCCTATGAGGACCATTGCCTTATGGAGTGACTTTGCCCTTCTCATATTGATCAACCTTATGAATTAATCTTCAAAGAATTCATCATCAAGGACTTACATAACCTATTACACA
>NW_018207755.1:0-724 GCF_001263595.1 Phalaenopsis equestris | reverse complement strand
CTTGATTCGTTGATCAAAATCAGTACATTCTTCAAAGAGTTCTGCAAAGGCACTTTGAATATGAATTCTCTGTCAAGACTTGACGCGAGTATTCCTTTGTTGATGTGCAAGCTTGAATAGAAATTTCCTCCACGGTTTTTTGACTTAATGGAACATTTGCCCTTTCATATGTGTCATGAGACTATATTGGTGGGACCAGTACATTACATGTGGATGTATTATTTTGAGAGATATGTATTTTATTTTAGAGTGAACTGCAATCTTATTTTTCTAAAATAACTAATTGTAAATATTTCTGAATAAAACAAAAATATTGCTAAGAATAAAACACGTCTAGAGGGTTCAATATGTGAGACATATCTATTATAAAAGATAATTACTTTCTTTTCTATCACTTCGATCAAGGGCAACATACATATGAAACTTTTAGTCAGATGCCTTTGTAAAAATAATTATCGGTATTCCAGATATCTGATGTACCATTTGGTAGACATGTTATGCACCACTTAAATGATAGAGTGCTTCGAGCAACTACTTTGTATGTTCTACTAAACTGCGACGAAGTACAACCATTCGTACAATAAGACTAAATCTAATTAAATATTCTTATGGCTATTATCCAAAAAGCTTTACTAATTAAATCAGATATACAAATTACAATGATGTCAATAGGTTATTTACAGAGAGCTTGAATGTAGAGGATGACTCTCTTGTAAGCAAGAAA
>NW_018207754.1:0-724 GCF_001263595.1 Phalaenopsis equestris | reverse complement strand
AAGTATTTATTCAAATTTGAAGAGAAATCTTACTCCATTTTTGTATTCTGAATCACCAGCAAAAGAAGCACCATCACAGTAGCGAAGCTTCACTCGATTCCAGTTGTAAAAATCTGTTGTTTAATAAGGCAATGAATTTGTTGGTTTCTTTTAGTATTGATTTTAGATGTGTTTTCATAAAGTTTAAATGTTAGGTCTCTTAGTTAATTACTCTTCATACTAAAAATATTATGTCAAAATTGCAAAATGTCCTAAAATTTTATATAAATTAGGAATTTATCATAACTAATTTGTCAACTACCACACACATTTTCACATTAAAGTAAGTATATAAGAAGAATAAGAGAGAAGAGTAGGATGATGATATAGGGTTATATATAATTATATACCAGGGTTATTGGTGGGATCATCATCAAGGATACCAGAAAAGACCTCTAACTTATTCATATATCGAGTGGATCCACGTCTCGTTTTAGATCTTTCTAGACATGACAATAGATCATTGCACCACCCACCTCCCTATCAATTGAACAAATGTAGCAAATCTTGATTGATTAGCCAAATGACAAAATAGTTAAAAAAATTTTTGTAACTTCAGATAAAAATGTGTTCATAAGTATATTTTTAATAAAAAGAAATATTTTATTTAACATGACTTATACACACCTGATAAAAATGTATTAATTTTTATATGTATGATTTTTATTTTTAGCACAACTAACTT
>NW_018207753.1:0-724 GCF_001263595.1 Phalaenopsis equestris | reverse complement strand
TCATTATGCCATCCTCTTGTTCACCACATCGTTCGATAGGTTTTGACCTTGTTGGTTTTGCTCATTTGGTCAGGTGGCCCCCACGATCTCCTGGAGGTGGACCCACATTCATTTTATTTTTTCTCTCTGCATCTTCTGATTTTCTTAAGATCATCACAAACACATTTTTAATGTATACGTTGTTTTAAGTGATTTAAAAAACTTTTTATTTGGAAATAAAAAATAAAATCATATAATAACATAAAAATCGAATATATTTTTAAAAATAAAAAAAATAAAAAAAAAAAGTTGATCCCAATTAAAACCCAAGTCTATTGTCCCTCACTCGTAATGGTTGTTTGGTAACCGGACCTGAGCAGGTTTTAAGTTAAATCCACACAACAAAAATAGCAAGCTCATATCCCAAAGGGTTTATAAATACTATTTCTCCTTTGTTTTGTCATAAATCCCGGGCTTAACAAATTTCATCGGAAGACAAATTTGCGGGATCTATGACAGTTGAAGCATGCCAAGGTGGGACGAACAAGAGGAAGGGGAAGGTCGACGTTGGTTTTTATCCGGGACAGAGGGAATGGAAAGGGCGCCTTTCGAGCAAGCGAGGAGTGCAAAGATCATAGGCTTTGAGATTTAGGGTCAATTTGGGACAATTGTTACTTTTCAAAATTGCTAAAATGAGTCTGACGTTCAAAAAATTGTAGTAATTATTATTATATTATATATATAT
>NW_018207752.1:0-724 GCF_001263595.1 Phalaenopsis equestris | reverse complement strand
TATACCTCAACCAAAAGTGAGGTCAACAGTACATTACTTGAATCGAAAACAAAACTTAAAAGTATATAATTTTCATTTTTTGCTGTTATTAGACATATTGTAATACCCTCATAGTGTCTCACACCTAATGTAATTAAAAAAGTTCAAATTATCCAAATAATTCTTTTTCAAATGAAAACAAAACTTAAAATTAAAAACTTTTCTATTTTGGTTGTTATTAGACAAGGTGTAAATCCCTCATGGTGACTTATATCTAATGGAAATAAAAAACTCCCAACCCCTCAAAACAAACCAAAACTTTCAAAAAAGAAACTTTCCAAATAGAACTAATATAACATATTCTTTGAAACTAACTTCTTGAAACCAGTTAAACTTTTGATTAGCTCTCAAGTAGATGTAAGATTCATATGTGTTTTCTATCCTAATCTAATTTTCTTGTTTACCTATTAGGGTGAATACAAGTCCATATGTGCTTTCCATTTTAATGTATTCAATTTTAATGAAAACCTTTTGATTAGCTCTTTGATAAATATAATATCCTTATTTTTTTTCCTTATCTTGATATAATCACCTTGTTTACCTCTTATGGTGAATACAAGTCCATAAGTCCATAAAATCTTATGATTAGCTCTCTGGTAGATGTATGATCCATATGTCTTTTATATTCCCATCTAAAAGCCTTGTTCACCTATTAAGCTGGATATGAATCCATACATGCTTTCCA
>NW_018207751.1:0-724 GCF_001263595.1 Phalaenopsis equestris | reverse complement strand
GTATCTATTTTTATTTGGATCTGCTTATTTTTCTGTTTAGCGTGATTTCGTCTGGCTGATGTGGTCTGTTGGTGGTTAGGGCACAGGGTGGGATTTGGGAATTTGATGACCTGCTTAATGTGTTCTTCGACAGAAGGTTAAGCTTGTTCCTTGATTCTTACATGTTTGGATAAAAGAGTGAACATACCTTGGACAGCTTTTTATTAATTTGCTAGTTATTCTGTAGACCATTTGTGTGGATGTCAAATATGGAGTATAGGGGAGAGTACTTAGGTTCAGGGAATGGAACATTGATTGCCTAATGTTGGCAGACTGCATGTAGATAACTTCTTCATTATGATTTAACTGGGCCAATTCAGCTCACTTTGCAGAAGGTTGGCTGAAAGAAACGCTTTTTGGATAGGGTTGAAAAAAGTAGAAAAAAATGGATGAGAGACTTTGATTTTAACTTGTTCACTGTGCAATCTTGGGCTGATTATTTGCGTTTTATTTATTTTTTTCCTCTTCGACCTTTTGTTGCCTCAATTATCCTTTTGACTAACAAATGAAGCAAATGACTAACATCAAACCTTCAATGCCTAAACTTCAATTCTTACATATATGTTACTTTACCCTTGCATAAAAAGAAGTATTTCATGTTTTAAAAGTTAAGATAGTGTTATTTTGATGTGATGTGAAAGATTTGAGTGGTAAAAAGTAAAGTTTAGATGTTAGATATGTAAAT
>NW_018207750.1:0-723 GCF_001263595.1 Phalaenopsis equestris | reverse complement strand
CCTCCCCTCCCCTCCCCTGACCCTTCAACCATCACCAGGAGCGCAACTTCTCGGCCTTTCTGCTGCTACTGCCACATCCCGCTCACAACACTTGTGCTGGTATCGCTATTGTCAACATCGTAGATAACCGAGGATGTCAGCAACGGGTGCATGAGATTTAGAAGCTCCACAAGAAGGTTGGGAAAGAGATCACTAAGCAAAGCCACAAATATCAGCCATATGCAAATATGACCAGGACGAAAGCGACGTTTTAAGCCTAGAGAATTTTAACCGTTCGTACTACTTAGGAAGCTGAATGCTAACTCTTACAAGATCGACCTACAAGGATACTACTTCATGTTTGCAAAGTTCATAGCTGCGGACTTGACACCGTGCTATGAGGAGTCAGAAGCTTTGACAAATGAAGGTGAAGCTCCCCCAACCCCGAGAGACCGACGCAAAGGCTTACATGCCGCAGGCCCTTCCGCAGTAGTAGGGTAGAACCAACCAGGGCGAATAGGGCCAACCGGTCAACGGATCAATTTAGGACTGCCTTGCCACCTGTTCTATTTTCTTTGCCGCCAACTCACCCTTTTTATTCTATTTGCCGCCCAAAGGGGAGGGTCTCCCCTTCCCATTCTATCGTCTATTTATTATATATTTGTTTTTTTTGGTATACTTAGATCTAGTTTTTTTTTCAGTTTTTATTTCAGATTTGCGCTTCCGGTGTTTTTCTCTAGTTAG
>NW_018207749.1:0-723 GCF_001263595.1 Phalaenopsis equestris | reverse complement strand
TATACTGTTGCATATAAACAGTCGGGATCAACTACTGAGATTGATGTGGTATTCAATGAAGTGGGGGTTGAGGCACAAGGTTTGGTGAGTCGGGATAATAATAATGAGGTTATTGAGGGGGGAAACTCATGTGGTTGATGCTGCTGGGAGGGGGATTATTAGTATTGCATGGGCGGTGCTAGAGATAGAATGGAAAACACAAAAAATAAGAAGGGGAAAGTAAAAATTACTGCACTTAAAGGCAAACAATATTATAAACCCAGAGACACACAATCACTCGGATGTAGATCAACTACCTACCCTGATGAGACCTACTAGGTGGGGTAAGTCAATGAATTATGTATAACATTCTTATATGGAATATCAGGGGGATAGCGGATCCTAGTTTCCTTGATAGACACTATCATATCTTCATATTTGCATTTGATTACTTTTCTCATATGGTGAATAAGATGCAGGGCTCCAATCTTAAATTTCAATACAACCACAAAGAAAAAATGATGATAAATCATCTTGCATATGCTGATGATGCTATAATTTTCTCTAATGCTAGAAAAGCACCTATAAGGGAAACATATAATATGTCAGAGTGCTTCCAAAATCATTCAATCGTGACATTTAGTAAAAATAAAGGCCTTCTCTACGTAGGGAAACATGTTAAAAAGTATATGGTTCATTAGATGGAGGATTATACGGGTTTTCCTTTGGTTGATCTCCCCATAA
>NW_018207748.1:0-723 GCF_001263595.1 Phalaenopsis equestris | reverse complement strand
ATTGGTTAGTTTATTATTCTAAATATTTGTCATTATTGTGTTAAAAAAGTTCCATCTTTTTAATTGCATTCTTTGGAAAGAAAATTGTCAAAATAATTAGAGTGACTTTTTTGTACCGGTCATTTTAGTAAAAGTATCAATTTAGTCCTAAATTCTTTTAATACGAGTTGAAATAGTCTATTCAGCCCTAATTTAAAAATCTTGGGGGCTAATTTGGCACTGTTATAAACTGTGGAACTAAAATGACCCAATGTAAACAGTCAGGGGACTATTTTGACACTTTGCTCATTTGTTAAAGTTTGTTGTATTAATAAATTTATTCTTATCCCAATCTCTCAGGATCAATCAAAATGCACATATACCGGTGCGAGAACCATTGAGAATCATCATAAGCCATTAGTTCTGAAGGAGCTCAAGAAATTATGGAACAAGGAAGAATCTGATCTTCCATGGGAGAAGGGGGATTTCTCTCCATCTAATACTCTGCTGTTAGATGATTCTCCATACAAAGCCCTCTGCAACCCTGTAATTTACAACCATTCCTCTTTCCATTTGTTTCAGTTCATGAAGTTTCATTAATATTGCGCCTTTCTTCTGTAGCCACACACTGCCATCTTTCCATATCCTTTCCAGTACACTGATGAAAGAGACAATTCCTTAGGTAAGAAAATTAAGAAAGACTTGCATGCATACTACTCAGTTCCTATGTATTCACATATCTAA
>NW_018207747.1:0-723 GCF_001263595.1 Phalaenopsis equestris | reverse complement strand
GTACTGCGAGTCATCTGCCCTCTTGTGGTCGTCGTTCAGTCCTACGTGCATCGACGCGGCCTCCTGTGGCAGATGCTGCTCCTGGAGGACTCTATTTCCTGCTAGGGCTGAGACGACCATCAGGACCTCTGTGATTCGACTTGAAACCTGGTCTATGATCTGAGTCTTCATCTTCTGCATACTTCGATACATACATTCCTCTATGTCATTTCGTGGGGGTTCTACATTGGTCGCTTCTCTTTGGCCCTCATCTTCTCTCTGCGATCATTATGCTCCTCTTATTGTAAACAGCATGATTCCACGATCACAGCACCTTTTAGGATGCTGAATCCAAATCTGTCAGGGAGACACGCCTAAGGAATAGAGCACGTCAAAAAGGAGAGAGAGAACAAAGAGTTGAGTAGAGAACAATAAAATTGCGTAACTTTTATTCATGTAATAGAAGACTCCTATTATAGGAATGGGGGTATGTACAATAACATATTACATCCTTAGTATATGTAGACACGACAAGGCAGGGGCCCACAGATGTCCGCTAGACTAATTCGGGAACTCAATGATGCATCTGGTAGGAAGGGATCCAACGCTCATAAGGTCGGGCGGCCGTTAGGCCAAGCGACCGTTAGGTTGGGCGGCCGATAGGCCAAGCAACCCTTAGGTCGGGTGGCTATTTGCTGAGGACCGATATCAGCTGCTCTAGAACTGGATACTTTGCCCCACTCA
>NW_018207746.1:0-723 GCF_001263595.1 Phalaenopsis equestris | reverse complement strand
ATCACTCAGAGGAGCGAAGATACTTTGTCTCTTTTATTGATGATAACTCAAGGTATGTTTGGGTACACTATGAAGTACAAAAGCTATGTGATGAATATTTTCATAACTTGGAGGAAGTAGATTGAGACTCATATTGAAAAAAAAATTCAATGTATCATATCAGACAATGGGGGCGAATACACTTCGGATGCATTCTTCAAAGAGTGCCAGAGAGCTGGGATAGAACACCACTTTATTACTTGAGAGACACCACAACAAGGTGGCAAAGAGGATGAACCGGACTTTGGTAGGAAAAGTTTTGTGTACGATATCCAATGTTGGGTTGGATATGAAGTATTAGGCTGAAGTCATTGACTATAATTGTCACTTGGTGAACCATTTATCTTTTGCAACTATTGAGAAGAATACGCCAAAGGAGATGTCATCAGGGCATCTTGTTAGAGATTTGAGCAATTAAAATTGTCTGGGTGTTCAGCTTACTTCCACGTGCAAAATGATAAACTGAAACCACAAGCAAATAAAACAATTTTTATTAGCTTCAGTCATGAAGTCAAGGGCTTCAAGCTATATGATCAATCACAAAGAAATGTTGCCATTAAAAGGGATGTTACATTCAACAAGTTAAGTTTGTTGAAAAAATCGAGACTCAAAGCAGATGGAGAGTTCTACTAGGATCACAAATATGCAACAAAAGTTGGAGTTTGATGCAACTCCATTTGTTCC
>NW_018207745.1:0-723 GCF_001263595.1 Phalaenopsis equestris | reverse complement strand
GAATAATTACGCTGTCTTCATCAACTCATGCAAACCCTAATTTTTTACACCATCAACATCTTCTCTTTTGCTACGTACCCTGCAACTGTCACCACCTCCATCTTCCTTCTTCGTTTCCTCACAACCCGATCCACCACTGGAAGTCCACTCTACAAGTCGATAATGTGCATGAGCTTACTCTAAGGATAACAAATATTGCACATTGGATTATTGTAACGATAGATGGTAATTTCAAGAGCAGTTAATTGTTACTAAGAAGTTAAGAAGATGCATGAATACACTGAAAACTGTCATAAGAGAAAAATGACTTCTAGGGTTATAAATTTAAATAAATTTTAAATTATTTTATTTATCATAAATGGGATAAGAATTAGCTTTTACTTGTTGAAAAAGGTTGGTCTGCTGAAGTGATTAAAATATATAATTTCTGTTTTTTTTTTCATTATATGAATATGTATATATTATTTAATTAATTCATTTATCACTTAATTAAGTATAACAGACTTAATTTATATGTTGATAAGTTTCTTTGATTTAATGTTTCATATTTTGTTAAATTTACAAAAATTTAAATGCTTCATAAACAGCATTATATGTTTCAAAGCGATTTAATAATGCTTTATTTTGTCAATTTAAATTAATAAGCTTGTATTTACAAAATTTTACTACATAGACTTCACTTTTTTTCATTTTAACTTCAAATTTTTATGATTTCTAGCTGGC
>NW_018207744.1:0-723 GCF_001263595.1 Phalaenopsis equestris | reverse complement strand
TACATATACATACATACATACATATACATACATATCAATATACATACATATATATATATCATTAATGAGAAAATTATTCTCATTTTAAATCTCATTTGATTTTCAATATAAATATCAATAATATTGCTCGCTCGCTCGCTCGCTCGCTCTCTAATTCTTTATGAGAATAATTGTTCTCTTCTTAAATCTTATTTGATTTTCAATATAAATAGCAATAATATGACTCGCTTGCTTTCTCTGTCTCTCTCCAATAGGTCCGAACAACTATTGCGATCCATCGGAGGTCATTTTTTTCTCCTCCTGGATCGCAGCCGTTGTCCATACACAACTTCTAGACGTAATATTTTTTTCTCGATAGAGATTTATCAATTTCTATTTTGTTTCACATCATATTAAAATTATTTCTCTTCAATTAGTATGATAATTACATCTAATCTCACCTAAATAAACATCTAATCTCACCTTTTTTTAAAATTAAATTATTCTAACTTCTTAAAACAAAATCTCAATCATGAATAGGGAAATAAATAATAATTGTGGTAGCTATTTTTCCAAAAAATATTGAGATTTTGTAATTTAAAAAAGAACCATTGCAGGATAGCTATGTTTAATTAATCATAATTATTTGATATATATCTAACATTTATACTTTTGAGCTTTGTCTTATGACAAGCCAAAAAACAAAATTCCAAAAATACCCCTATTTTTAACACTTGTACACCA
>NW_018207743.1:0-723 GCF_001263595.1 Phalaenopsis equestris | reverse complement strand
ATCAAAAGATGTTGTCGAATCTTCTCCTACTATCACGGCCAGGCCACAGTGTGATCGTCGCGTCTCCACAGTTGGTCGATGCAGGGGGCATCGGTCACTTGATCTTTTGTCTGTAGCTAGTCCCACTTTTTTGAACTCGCTTGGCCACTTCAACGGCTCCCAACAAGAGCAATATGATTGGTGGGAGCTCAACTATGAATTTGCAGACATTCAGCTAGAGTCGTCGATCCTTCTGAAGAGGCGGCCGGAGGTTTAGCTGAAGAAGCGATGTGGGAATTGTCGGCCGGTCTGGCCACTACACACTCGAAGGTAGCGGCACTATGGGTGAAGGGCGCTATCTTGTGAAGCAGGCTAGCAAAGGTGTTGTGTGAACTGGGAGCACTTCGTGAGTCGGTCATTTTGAGCTGGTTCCATCGCAACATCGATCAAGTGGAGCATATTAGATTAAGAAGTGAGTTGGTACTCTGAAGGCTGACTAAGAAGGGGTATGTCCCAACTGAATGCTTGGAAGACCCATTTATAAAATTTTTTGTTCGAGATCTATAATGAAATCATAATAAAATGTCATTTATATAAATATGAAAGGATGTTTAGTGTGACATTTATCATTACGTAATCACGCTCTTGCCCTTTAAATAGGGTGAGGGAATATTTTTCACCCATTACATTTTCTGATTTCTTTATTTGTGCATTCGTTCCTTCTTCTTCCTTTGTCCTTCGGTT
>NW_018207742.1:0-723 GCF_001263595.1 Phalaenopsis equestris | reverse complement strand
TTACATTTATATCACCCAAATCATTCATTTCACATATTGTTGGTATGGAATATGCACTGAGGGCTACATTTGGTTCACAATCAAAACCACATCGCATAAAATAGGAACACCGGTTTGAAAAATCTGGAACAAAAGAATCGAATAGAAGCTTCATAAAGTAAGCTAAGAAAAGCTCACCAAGATCACTACTAATAAAAAGTTTCACAACATTTTATATAGGTTATCGCTACGGTAAAAATCCCTAATATTTTTACTGCGGGGTTTTTTAAACTGCTAAATTTGATGATTGCTGCAAAGGCTTTTAGCAACAGGTTTAAAATTGTCGGGAAAAATTTTTAGCTGTGGTGACTATAGCAACAGTTTTAACTAGTAGGTATATGGCAGTGGTTTAAACCGTTTCTAATTTTAATATTTTTTTTAATTAGATTCATTTTGATGATTATACACATGTCAATAAACCTACATGCAGAATAAAAAATATATATGAAGAAATTTTTATATACATACAACTTAATTCTTCTAAATTTACATTTCGAACACCTAAACTCCAATTTTTACTTGCATACCACCTTACCTATGCGTCCATGCATGAAAATGTGTATTTGGCTTATTAAAAGTTAAAATGGTTGTATTTGTAATGAGATATGAGAGATTTGGGCATATAAATGTAAAAAATTCAAGTTTGTGATAGTTATGTAAATACATAGGAATTGGGTGGTATGC
>NW_018207741.1:0-723 GCF_001263595.1 Phalaenopsis equestris | reverse complement strand
CCACTACCACTCCGGGTACAGCCCACAAAAACTCCACACAAAAGATTTGAAACTAAACACACTCAGAAATGACTCCCTACATATCTAGAACAGCAATTTATGGGCTCCGACACAAAAAGGAGGGAAGAATAATCCAGAAAAGTCTTCCAAAATGCAGTAGCTTGCAAGCTTCTGCACAAATCGTGAGGACTCACAAGTCTGCTTCGTGATTCTACCCTCGCAAGAATTTTCCCACTATTTCACGAGGCTTCGCGCCTCTTTTGTCGTCGTCGTGATAACTTGCGATCCCACGAATTCACGGGGCTTCTACCCCGCGGGATTGGCGCACCCGCATCGGGCCCTATGGCAACACCAGCTTCAGTCTCCTGAGGTTAAGGGAGCTTCAACTTTATTGGTTGAAGCTTACGTTTTGTTATCAGTCATCCTGGATCGCACTGGCGATTGTACTGTTGCCCGAGGTATTTGAGGGACTTCCTTATCTTGTGAGCAAATGCCCATATCGATTTGTCCTCCTGTGGCAGTAGACCACGCTTACACTGTTGAGTCTTCCAAAAGTAACCCACAATCGGTTCAAATGGGCGTACAGTGGAAGTAATCTTACCCTTCTCGCATGACCTACTGGTATGACATTGTCCTGACATATCCTTGGTTGTATCGACCTTATATCAGGGGTGGGTGTCTTTGTCCTCCTGACTGATGCCATTACTAAAACCGGTTCCACTG
>NW_018207740.1:0-723 GCF_001263595.1 Phalaenopsis equestris | reverse complement strand
TTTTTTTTTTGAGTGATTTTAATTTGAGTCTAGTATCCTGATGCAATAAAAAATCCTCAAAAACATCACGAAAAATATATGAAGAGATTAAATACCTAATTCATTGAGGGAGTAAAGATTACCTTTTGGGTGAAGATGAAAAATGAGAACAAAAATAGTTGAAGCAATGTGAATCAAAGAGTAATCAAGCAAAACAAATCTCAAAGGATCTCCTAGTTGCAAATCATTAATTTTGAAGCTATTGTAAAAGGATGTCATTGAAGATGATATTTATAGATGAAATTTTGAATGAATTTGGAAACTCTAATGACCCTAAACACAAAAGAAGATAAGATCTCTTAAATCTCTCAAAATTGATTACAAGTTATTCTCTTTCCTTGAATAACTCAAAACAAATCTCAAAGAAGATCTATCATATCTAATAAATTGAATACAAGATTACCTCAAATTCTTTTCTCCCAATAAATTATATGACAAACCTCTTAATTTTAGAATTTGCAATTACTCATGTCATATTAAGAAAAAAAAGCATTTATGTTTCATAGAAAGAGATCTCTTGAGCATTGAGTTCTCAGTCCCTAAATCTTTCTCCATCGAACGTTATGCTTACATAATAGTACTCTCCAAAAAGTTGCTAATTGAGAAGGTGCGCATACATAACAATCGTATCTTTAGTTTTCCATGAACGCATTTATTGGGGCAGATTGACTGCAAATAAAATTT
>NW_018207739.1:0-723 GCF_001263595.1 Phalaenopsis equestris | reverse complement strand
TAGGTACTTAAAATAGTATATTATTTTGGGGTATCGAGGTGCAAAAAGCTTAGGGAAGAAATTGAAAGGTTGATTTAGCAAGGATATCTCGGTAGATTTATAGAAAGCAAACTAGTTGGTAGCGATAATGCTCCTACTGGGGTGCAAAAAGCTCAAAGACAACAATGTGGGGGTCACCCAATCATGGGCAAAATTCAGACAACTGCAACATGACCATTGTTGACTGATCAAGTTCTTATCACTACACCAGGTGAAACTGCATAGAAGAGATTTTACTTTGAACCTATCACTTTTGATGATTATGATTTATAAGGAGTCTAAGTACTTCACCAAGATCCTTTAGTCATTAGTGCAAAAATTAGCGAACCATGTTACAACGTAAAGAGGACCCTAATCGATAGTGAGAGCTTTGTTGACATTTTCTTCTACTCTACTTTCCTTAGTTTAGGACTGATAAGAGAAAGACTTTAACCAATATCTTGGTCATTATATGGTTTTGATAATTGACCAATAAGGGTTGAGGGAACAATAAATCTCCAATTCATCATTGATAACTCGCTACCAGTTCATCATTCTCAAGTCTAAATCAGCATACAATGCCATCTTTGGGAGACCCTTGCAATCCACCTTTTGCATCGTGAATTTTGTGCTACACTTGAAGCTTGAGTTTCCAAATCTAGCAGGAATTTACATTATACGAGGAGATCAACAGATAGCACAATC
>NW_018207738.1:0-723 GCF_001263595.1 Phalaenopsis equestris | reverse complement strand
ATTCTTAACCATTTTTTTATTTTATTTAAAAATCTTTAGCACTGAGATATTTTACATTGAATACGGTGGTCATTTAGTATAGAATAAAATGGTACTCAAAATTTATGCATAAGGAAGAAATACTTCTCGAATGGATTCATCAATTTGGACTGCACTAGACTCCCCAATATAGCCTTAAAACATAGATGTATAGGTAGGTGCTCCATAGAGTCAAATAAACAAGGAGTAAACATCCACTCAAGCTTACATAGTAATAGGGGAGTACTTGCATCAAGATGTCTCAATGAGCAACATTCAGTGCCCTTGTATACAACTCTCTAAAGAATATATTGACTTTCAATCAAGGCATCAAGCACTAGCTTTGCCAGTGCATTAAATGCCAAAGTAATAAGCATTGGATAGATATATGACGGTCGTGGCTCTTCATGCCAAATACCTTACTCGTTTATAAGACAAAAGAATGACTCAAATTTGAAGCACAACCACTAGGTACCTTCAGAAAATACCCACTAAAATATTATCCTCCATTGATCTGCTGTTAAATAATATGAAGCATTGGCTTTTATTAATTTACCTCCATTGGTATTTTGAAGTTCTAAGATCCTCCTTTTACAACACTCATTAGGTTCAATCTAGCTTTCACATTATCTTTTGCTTAACCCTTCATATTCATTGCAACATTGTAGAAGTTATCAAAAAAATTCTTCTCAATGTGCATAACAT
>NW_018207737.1:0-723 GCF_001263595.1 Phalaenopsis equestris | reverse complement strand
CTTCTTTAATAACTTATTCTGAAACAACATAGGTGGTATCATACATAATCATCAAACTATGGAGAGAACTATACTTGACTACTCTTAGCTAATGTTATAAGATCACCACACACTCAAGTTGTCCAAATATAAGTAATTTTTGTTGTTTTAAAGATGATGGTAAAAGTGAGGGCATAGAACTTTGAAATGCACTATATTAATTATTAATCACAATTAAGTAAACAAAAAAGAGCAAGGAAATAAACTAAATTACAGAAATCCTGACAAACAACAAAAACAGTATTTAATTCCTATAGGCTCTTAAATCGCGTTGTTAAATCCTGCCAAACAACAACAATGACTTGTATAAATTCTACAAGTTCTTCAGTTCCGTTTTTCCTCTATTTTGCATTAAATATAGAATTTAGTAAATATCTTTGGAAGACAAATTTATGGTTTTAAACGTGAAGTCTAGTAGGAAGAAATGGGAGAAAGATGACGTTTGCCTTTCTCAATGATTTTGGATATGACCATACGAGCAGAGACAACAAAAGGAGAAAGATTGGTGTTTTCAAGGTCTTTGTATGCCATAGTCTTATCTTTTTTTCCGATCTAGGTGTTAGTTCTAATCACAATTGTATTGCGAGGGGTTGTCAATTATATTGAGCGAAACCGGTATTGGGAGATTTGGGACGGAGGTTGTAAGGTGAAGTAGGTAGGGGGGAGAGGAGAGGGGGCATGGTT
>NW_018207736.1:0-723 GCF_001263595.1 Phalaenopsis equestris | reverse complement strand
AAGGTGAAGGGGTTGGTTCCATTAGCTAAAAATAGCCAAAAACTAATAGAAAAATAAGAAAAGAGGGAGAAAGAGAAGAAGAAGAAGGTCAGGGATTTAGAAAATATAATATAAAGAATTCTTGCTTGGTTTTTTCCTTATTGATTTTCACTCAAATTTAAGGCTAAAACACTATATACTTTCAAGATGGAGTTAATTTTTTTCTATATTGTAATTAAAATTACATTATTAATCATCCAAAGCATTTTTTCAATTTTTATAATTTTAATTACAAATTTTCAAATTTAAGATTATTAATATAGACTAAAATTACTAATAATAATGGTGCTTATTTAACTCCTTTTCACACGAAAATGTGGTTTAAATTTATTATTATTATCATTATTAATGTCATATTTTTTCAAAATTTATAATATAAAATTAAAAAGTGTGGTTAAAGATAATCCTTTTAGTCACAATTTTAAATATATTTGACTAAAACCTATCTCTTAATCACAATTAAAGAATGGTAATGATAGCTAAAATCTACCTTATTGAAAAATGATGTGCTAATGCATGGTACATGTAGGAGGAAGAGTCACTTCTTACCAAATAGTGGAAATTTTTTGTCTGCACTTTCTATTTTTTTTCTCTCTATAAAAATGTGGCCTTGAAACTTTTAGTTTCTGTCCTTTTTATATAAATAAAATGCATGCAAATTCTATGCTAATCAATTGAATTTAA
>NW_018207735.1:0-723 GCF_001263595.1 Phalaenopsis equestris | reverse complement strand
AGATTAAAAGAGGATTTAATTACTTTATTATTATTGACAAAATCATTTAGGGGTTGTTTAGTCGGCCACAAAAGAATTGTTTTGTAGGGGTTTACAGGCGTTCAATTGGTACGATTTGAAATGCAATGTAAAAAAAACGAATGCATTTAGATTCAGTGGATGTTTGGTTGGCTGCAAAAGTAGTGCATTGCATTCCTTTTACATGAGCTTTAAGAATTCAGTTGTATGGTAAGAAGAATTAAAAATACAACTTAAATTGGATTGAATTTAGAAATCATTCTTAAGTTTATTTCTTTGTATTTAAATTTTGGTGAATTTGATTGAATTTCATGTACGCTAAATAAAGTGGTGTTGGTCATTGCTATCATTCGTCATCAAGATGTATGGTCATTTAGGACAGGGTGTAATAAATGAGAAAAAAGTTACGTACGAAGCCCGTAAGCAGAGCTGCGTATGGGCTCCAATCACGTTTTATTTATTTTTAAAAAAAAGAAATTAAAAGTGGACCTACTGACATACACTTTTGGGTAGGGATGATTTTAATTGGTTAATCGCACGCAGCTCTGCGTCCAGTGAACGCACGCAGCTCTGCGTACAGGGAATGCAGAGAATTTTTTTGTAATACACACGCACACTCTCCCCTAATAAACTCACTAAGTTCAAGAGCTTAATGAGGGTTAAAGGTGCCAATGAGGAAACTTTATATGTAATTATAGAAAATTG
>NW_018207734.1:0-723 GCF_001263595.1 Phalaenopsis equestris | reverse complement strand
GACTTCTAATCAAATAAACAACTATATATTTATAATAAAAAAAGGACATCAACCAAATAAAAATAAATAGATGAAAATAACATTGCTGCTATTAGGAGTGAACGACCGGAACTGGTTTGGGGTCCCCTCCCCACCCCGCAACAATGAGCATGATTGAATTCGTTGAAACAATTACAATTGGCATTCATCTTATAATATGAAGCCCGATCTTTTTTATTTTATTTTATTTTATTGTATGTAATCAATTTACCAACAAATTTCATTGATTTAATCAATCACCAAACTATTGTTTGCTGATAATTCTACATATTATCTTAATTGCATCGAAGTTAGTGAATAATTAATTACTTAACGATATTGAAATATGCTAATTTCAAACTCGATTGGTAGTTTCATACATTACAACATTTAGTTGAAATAAAAATTGATGAACCAAGTACGTCCTGAATCAAATTCATATTTAAGACTAACATTTTGTTAGTGTGTCACACAAAATTGAGACTTATATCAGGGTAACTTAGCAGTTCATCAAAACGAATGCGACTTTAGCCACTTTATAAAATCAATTGGCTAAATTGAAATACGTGCAAAACCAATAAGTGAAAATAACAATCAAAGAGCAAATTAAAAATTGAAAAGCCATCATACGCATGAACATGAGTTATAATCCAATAAAAAATATAAACCAGTCTACTTGAATGCTAATACAGTTAGAAAAAAAAA
>NW_018207733.1:0-723 GCF_001263595.1 Phalaenopsis equestris | reverse complement strand
GTTACTTGAGGACAAGTAACTTTTAAGTTTGGGGGTTTTGATATGTCTTTCAACATGCTTAATTTTCTTTATTTTTTACACTTATTTTTGGATGAAACTATACTTTAAAGAAGCTATTCTTGTATTTTAGTTGCAGGTATAGGGGAGTTGAAAAGAAGCAATAAATGGAGCATATTGGAACTAGCAAGCTTAACACCTAACTGCTAGACAGAGCACCAAGGCACTCCATCCAAGTGCCTTGTTGCTAGCTTATTGGAGCCAAGGCACTAGAACTAGCACAACAACTCGAAAGGTTGGTGCATAGATGCCAACTTCTGGGCAACAAGGTGCAACCAATTTTTTAGTAGTTGCTCCACCACGACTTGGGGAGTTATGGGGTGGTTTTAAGTAGTTTGAAGCAATTTTTTAAGGGGCCAAAGCATTCTAAAGGAGGAGGAGAAATAGAGAGAAGCCAAGGAGTCCTAAGGTGATCTAGGGTTAGTAAATTTCCACTTTTCTTGAGAGATTTGGTAAGAGGTTTAGAGAGAAATCTGTAAGGGAAGCATTGTAGCATTGAAGGGAGGATTTGGATTTATTGTTGGAGGAACTTTTTAACTCTTCTTAGAGGAGAAAAGATAAGTATCGTGTTTCTATTTTCGTTGGACTTATTGTAAATGCATATTTAGTGTATTTTTTTGTTAAATGATTCTGATTTCCATTGTAATCTTCATGCTTTATGAGTAG
>NW_018207732.1:0-723 GCF_001263595.1 Phalaenopsis equestris | reverse complement strand
TATAAGTACTCAAAATGAAGGAGTTTGTGAAGCTCGCAGAATTCTTAACATGGATATTCTTAGGGACAAGGAAGCTGGAAATGTTTGGCTCTCTCAAGGAGCTTATGTTCGGAATGTGCTGAAGGAATTTGTGGTTGATGACTTGAGCAAGGTGGTGAGTCTACCAATTGCATCTCATTTTTAGTTGAGTTCAGAACAATGTCTTAAAGATAATTAGAAAATGAAATATGTGCAATCAGTTCCTTATGTTAGTGCAGTGAACATTGGGCTTTGCACAAGCAGCTGGTGATGTGAGTGGGTTCATGCATAATTCATAAAGAAGTCATTGACAGACTGTGAAGAGTACTTTTAGGTATCAGAGGGTACAATTGATATTATCTTGGTGTTTGAGAGGCAATCATCCAACACAAATTTATGTGTAAGCTACACTGACTCAGATTGTGAGGTGATATAGATAGAGAGAGATTTGCAACTGGTTATTTATTCACATTTGTTTGAACTCCAGTCAATTGGAGGTCAGTCCTTCAGTCTATTGTTGCTCTATCTACTACAGAGGTTTAGTACATGACAATAACAAAGGCAATGAAGGAAAAGAACATGGATGTTGGGCCTAATAAATGACTTTAGAGTTAATCAAGAGTCTTTGAAGCTATTCTATGATAGATAGAGTGTGATATTCTTAGACATAAATCCAGTTCATCATGCTCGTACAAAACACATTGA
>NW_018207731.1:0-723 GCF_001263595.1 Phalaenopsis equestris | reverse complement strand
ATTGACCTTCAGAGATGGTGCTAACCATCACAACTAAGTTGAATCCATGTAAGAGGGGACCCCATTCACCATTTCCTGGGAGGGGGCGGAGGTAGAACACATGAGGATGGGGTTGTGTTGGGCTGTCCCATCCATGAGAACACATGAGAACACATGAGCCAACTACCTTCCATTGGCTTGGTTGGTTTTTATTTTGTTACTATTTTATTGGGTTGGGCAGTCCCTCTTTAATGGTAGGCTTTAATATTAAGATTTTTTTATTCCTTGATCTTATACATTTGTTTAGTTTTGTTAGTGTTGTGGTGATCTTCGATCATTAATATAATTCAATCAGATCTAAATATATTTCATATATTTTTAATCTTGGATGAAATTATAATATTTCTCTGCAAGTTCTGAGTTCAGGTTTGCTGGCCAATTATTTTCTACTTATTTATATTGGTTTTTACCTCTTGTTTTTTCTATAGTTGTTCCTAGTTTAGTTAGTTTGTTTCTTTGGTTGTCGTTCTTCTCTCTTGTTTGTATTCTTTACGGGCTTAGAAAATGATTATTGATCTTTGGAGGTTTAGAGATGATTTACAGGTTGCTATCGATGGTGGATGTTTGTTGTTGTTGTTAGTGGTTGTTTGTTGTTATTGAAGTCCTTCTAGTTGGTGTTGGAGTTACTGGCTTTGTTGTTTTATTATTTTGATGTTTTTTCTGTAGTTTTTATTTTACTTGAAG
>NW_018207730.1:0-723 GCF_001263595.1 Phalaenopsis equestris | reverse complement strand
ACATACCAAAAAAACAAAATAATAATAATAACAATAAAAGGTTGATAAAGACATTAATCTCCTGCTTTTGTGGGTTTGTGGGTTTCAAGTCGTTCTCAATAACAGGCTAAGGTTGTTAACGGTCTTGTCTTGAAAGCAGCCGATGCATTTAATCCGCATAGCGAACCGAAGCCCATTACTGGGCCATGGGCTGGCGATACCAATCGCTTGCCACTAATGCAATGTCCTGTAAGGCCCACTCCGTCAAAAGAGGATTTAGGTGCCGTATCTATAAAGGTGAGACGTCAATTTTTGAAATCATATTTTAATATTTGTAATGTTTAATTTCAGTCATAATATTTAAAAAAAATTTATTTTATGGTTTTAAATCGATATTTAGCTCGGTTGACTTTAAATCTCGGATGCAAAATTGAATGTTCATATATAAACTTGACTTGATCATTCACATAACAATTCGATTAATTTGGATTAAGAAAAATACAAATTAAATTTAAAATTATGAATAAATATACATATACTTTCTTCTAGTATTAAAGGACTACAAATGAATGTACATTTGTTTTCTTTAAAGTTCTGTGAGAGCAGCCTGAAACATTTATAATCTTGCTTGGGAGATGGCATGGCTAAAATGATAGATTGTCAAGAAAAATGAAATGAAGACAAATCAAGAATAAATACATCAAATGTCACAATCATAAAACACATATATAAGCTTATATGCTT
>NW_018207729.1:0-723 GCF_001263595.1 Phalaenopsis equestris | reverse complement strand
ATTTGGTTATGAATATAAAAAGGCACCATAAACACCTCTAACTTTTACATTAAAGTGGTGACCATAAAAAGATAATATAACATGTAACTCTTAGATTAAAACATGGACAAACATATACATTTAGACTCGGTCCCTTTATCTTCTGTAAATAGGTGAATCATACCATAAATAAGAGGGGAGGGAGCTTTTGGCTCTTTTCTCTATACCCATCTTCTGTAAGAAGATCTCTCTCGCCTTCTCTTGTAATTTCTATATTCTATATATAAAATGTGTTAAAAAACTGGGAATACCTCAGTTTGTTCATATGGGTGCTATTTGTTTCATTTTTATTTTCCGTCACAATTTTTTCCTCTCTCGAGGTTCTTACTGTTCTGATCCTTAGACATGTATAACAAGATAACTTTAGATTCAATAATAATAATAGTAATAATTGAATTGTAAAATGGAAGGATTAGGGCTAGTGCTCAGGTTTAAATAGGAATGTCAGGGAGCACTAGGTGTAGCGGTCGTTTGGTTGTACGTAGAATTTAGTTTAAATATGATTTAGCAAATCCTATAAATCCAAATTTATCAAATTCTAAGGTGCTTAAATTTTAAAAACTGTTTGATATTCTTGTAAGTAAATCTTGAGGAACAGCTTGCAACTTTAAAAGAATTTAACAGGATTTATTAAAGAAGGCATCCACAAATTCATATTAAATAAAAAAATAAATAAATGAGTAT
>NW_018207728.1:0-723 GCF_001263595.1 Phalaenopsis equestris | reverse complement strand
GTGTGTAAATATTTAATTTTAACCTTAGTTTCACCTTTTGCCCATTAGTGTAGAGGGAATGCAGATCCAGTGGAGATTAAAATATTCTAGATTTTGATTGTATATTTTAAATATATGCCTCTCCACAACTCTCAAACTTTACTTATGTGTTCGAATAAGCCCCCATAATCATAATGCAGGACTCTAAATTCTTTAACTAACCAATAAAACATTTCATTTGCTTTTATAGGTGAACTAGTGAGTTCGCTACGTATTTCATTCAAGCTCATTGACAAGTCTTCAAATCCTGTGTCATTGAACCCAATTTTTTGTTAAATTTATAACTTACATTTTTTAGCATACTTATGCTTTAAATTAACATATTCATAGTGCTCAATAAATAAAATTTTCCTTCTTTTATCTCCAAACCCAATCTCCATTAAAAATATTTTTCAATAACTTTATTATTATTATTATTTTGGGAATTGGTCTTCAAGTTTCCCCACAATTTTGATATATTGATTTTTTTGCTAATATTGATTGAGAGTAAAATATTAATCTAATAAATAAAAAAACTTATAAATTCCAATCATCAAACTAAATAATTTATCTCATTGTTTAATTTAATCAAAAAAATCTTGGTCATTTAATAAATTAATAAGAAAATCTTGGTCAATTTAATCAAAAAAATCTTGGTCAAAAGTATAGAAGTGACATATGGCACTTTGCATGGATTAGTAGCTA
>NW_018207727.1:0-723 GCF_001263595.1 Phalaenopsis equestris | reverse complement strand
ATAAACTTTGATTTGGCTCGTGGACTAAATAGGCGGCTTATTTTATTAATACAAAATCCATTTAAAATATTTTAAGATCCAAAAAATTAAATGCTGGTATTGTTAACAGTACCTGGAGAGTTCTACGAAGAGGACGCGGGGGACCACGACAAGCATGCGAGCGCTCGGCGGCGGACTGACGCCAAGCTATTTGGCCATTGCAGCCTGCGCTCAACTTGCAACCGGCCATGATGAGCTCGAAGAACCAGAGCTGGGGGCTCTTCTGCCACAACACAAAGCCTCCGATCTCGCCTGCGCCGTTCTTGGTTGTGGATGGAGGAATGGCGGCCGAGTTATCGTTCCCCATATGGAATTCCGACGAGCTCATCCGCACCTTCCCCACCGCGTACATGCTCTGGACGGACAACAGAGCCGCTTGCCCGCCAGTCGCCGCTATGTATTGTTGGAGTATGTACTTAGCCGTTGATGCTTGCTGTAGTTTGGTATGTATTTATGATCGTTATTTCTCAATGTAAGATAAAAATAGAAGGGTTAATTAGGATATTTTAGATAAAAGATTGGGAAGCGTCAAAATATTTTTGAATTCTTTGTAGAGTATTTATGATGATTTTGATGCACAAATATTGTTGGTACTGTGTCGGGCATTTTTGAATTTTGTGTAGAGTATTTATGAAGATGTATCATGTGATTTTATTAGAAGTTTTTATGAGATTGTGTAGCCAA
>NW_018207726.1:0-723 GCF_001263595.1 Phalaenopsis equestris | reverse complement strand
ATTTAATTGCGGTGATTTTTAGTCTGATTTTCTGAAAAAATAATATATATAAATTCTTTTTCAAATAACATAATTTATTTTCAATTTTTTAATTTGTGAGGTGATGAATGTTAGGTGTTAGGAGGGAGAAGAGTTTGTGTACGTAAGACGTACGCAGCGTTGCGTACGCTAGAGAGGTTGTTCAGAGGGCATTAGGGGTTTATATCCACGTTATACCCCCTCGTAACTTCTCTGTAATATACCTGTAACCTACATGTATAAATAAATTCAGCGCATCTGTTTCATATATTTGTAGGTTACATGTAGGTTACAGATAGGTTACAAGAAGGTTATAGGAGATATAACGCGGATATAACCCCCCAATACCAGAGATATAACACGGATATAACCCCTCAATAACCTCGTGACGTAATATAACGAGGTTATAGGAGGAGATCATAATAATTATTTCTCCTCAATGGGGGGAGACCATGAAACTTTAAGACAAGAAAGATAATCAAATAACTTCCCGAGCTGTGCTTGGAACTGTGAAGTTCTTTATAATTTGATGAGTTTTACTTCTCTTCAAAAATATTTAAAATTATTTAATACGTGTATTTAGAAATGTATTATAATTATTAAACTTGATATTTGTATTTTATTTTTGATGTGATATGAAAATTTTGTGTGATATAAATATAAGAAATATAGTTTAGGTGTTAGATATGTAAATACTTGGGAATT
>NW_018207725.1:0-723 GCF_001263595.1 Phalaenopsis equestris | reverse complement strand
ATAAAACCAATAATAAGGATTACCTCTCTATCTTTGGGATCGACATTCCGAACTCTAAAATTAGATATTACAGATACGACACGCGCATTTGCATGAGCCCCCAGTGTGTGGTTGCACTTGGAAGCAGTATCACTACTATAATAATTAATTATGATCAAACCATTTATGTTTTTTTTATTTAAATAATATAAAGGATTTCCAAAAAGTGATTAAAATATTTGATTTGAACATACTAAATGAGTTAACGATTTAGAAAGGTATTAGTGCAAGTTTTGATCACATGTCAAACTTGAGCTAATGATTCAAATAACAAGGATCTCATGATCAATAATCATGTATAAACACTTGATTGAAAAATAACACTAATTGAGTCTACCAAGACTAATTAAAGTTAAGCAAAAGAAATGGTCTATCATTGAACTAAATAAGTTCAAACACGTTTGAATAATATTTATTTGATTTTCGGATAATTTGAGATTGAATGCTTAATAAGGTTCACTTTATTTTCTTTTATCAATTCATGGGTGTCTCATAGTCATTCTAATGTCACATCCTATTCAACATATCCTGAGGGCTAACATAGGCTATTGTAGTTAGACTTAGGTGAGAAAGATCATCTATGATGATTAAAATAATGAATTTGAATTAGATAGTAAGGGTCAAGTGCGTTTGAAATATCTATAATTAAAACCTAGAGGTTCAAATAAGAGGTATATTTAAGAT
>NW_018207724.1:0-723 GCF_001263595.1 Phalaenopsis equestris | reverse complement strand
CCCCCCTGTCTACCCTTTCCAGACCTTCTCCTCTCCACTCCTCTACCACCGAGCTCACCCACCATCATCCCGACATCCAACTATTTCCCCTTCTTGCAAATCATTACTCTTGCCTCACATACCTAACTCTTTCAAACCCCTCGCAACTATCACACTACTGAAGCCAACCACCTATAACCCTTCCACATGGTGTTCTATTAGTTTCGCACCTTCCCTTAGCGACCAACCGATTTCCATGACTATCGACATCCCTCCTAATTTATCATCTTCCTCTAGCTGACCCTCATCACCCATTGGGTTACATTTAGGGGTGTTGTTTGTATCGACTTATGTCTTGTGTTGTTATTTCTGTTTGATTCATGTTGTAATCGTATTTTAATATTAATGAAAGATTATTTTTTGAGTTTCCATCTTTTTCCCTACTAGTTCCGATATCATTCAATAATTTTAAGAATGGTTCTCTAGGTAAAACAAAAACCTACAAAATACAAAACCATTATCTAGTGTGTTTTTGGCTAAATGCTCAGTCAATGAACTTAACCACAATCCCACAAACATACATGCTTAGCACATTCTTCCAAATCAAGCATATACTACGACGCCGATTTATAAATTGACAAACCTAAGATATTTATCTCATAATCAGAAATTTAGCATGTCAATTTTGAGCAATAGAGGTGTCAAATTATTTCTTTTTTATTTTCTTTATGAATATGACCAGGG
>NW_018207723.1:0-723 GCF_001263595.1 Phalaenopsis equestris | reverse complement strand
ATTAATTTACATACAAATGACATAATTTTTATTTGTTTATATATAAGGATGCTAACGATCCAATTTCAAGCCAAGTCAAGATTGAATCAAAATTGGCTCGAAGAAAAATTCGATCCAAAATTTTAGCTCGTAGCTCGGCTCATGTTTCTATTAAATTTTGATTCGAAAAAATTCGAATTTATTTTTGAGGGATAATGATCTTCGGACCTAAATTCGCTAAATTCAGATTCATAAGCTGTAATCGAGTTGGTTTGGGGCCGACTCAAAATCATGTTGAAAAAACTTCAATCCAAGATTTTGGCTTGTAGCTCAACTGATTTATTTCAATCTGGTCTCAATCCGAGCCAAAGTTCGAATCAATCTTCGAGCAATTAAACAATTTTCGAGCTAAATTCACAGCTCTATTTACATATCTAACACTCAAGGTTTAATATTTACACTTATAATCAATCATCTGGGTGTCCATAAACCAATGCATGCAAATGTTCATTTCACTTTTAAAAGGTTGTAATGGTGGTATTTTTGATGCAATGTTGAGTGGCATGTATGTAAATATGAATGTTAGGTGTTACATATGTAAATACATAAGAATTACGTGGTATGCATGTAAATGCCCTCTTAGATTTGGATTTCACATGCGAGAATGGACAAAAAAATTTGTACATCACCCCATTTAGTTGTATTTAATTACACCTCACTATCCTATAATTAAGAAATAATTAA
>NW_018207722.1:0-723 GCF_001263595.1 Phalaenopsis equestris | reverse complement strand
CATGAAATACTAAGAAAATCAATGACATCTAACTACCTCATTATTCGAATTTAATGATTTTAAAGTTATTTATTTGATGCTTCATCTTGCTATATTATTAAAAAGTTATGGCTTATATCATGTGATTTATGATAATGGGAAGGCTCGGGAGGTGACGATTTATGCTCTAACTAGATAAGCAACCTTAGAATCTTAACGCTAAGGTAAAGTTCCCTGAAATAAGCAAGACTTTGGAACCATAATCTAAAAAAACAGAAAATACGAATACGCAAAATGCAATACACTTACAACCTTACCTGAAAAGGGTTGTCATCTAAACTACCTAATCACATTTAAAATCATGCATGATCGGTCTTAATGATGCAGGATAGAGTAGGTTGTTGTTTTATTTGTAGTTGTTTTATTATTTGTAGGCCTTACTACTTGATAATAAATTAGCCTGCCTAAGTTTGTATGGTATGCAGGATGTCCAATGACTAATGTGAATATATTTTTACAATTTAAAATTTAAATATTTTTTAAGCTTGCCACACTCAAGTACTTTATTTTTTGGTAATTGACTTATTGTTTCAAGTGAACCAAAACAGGCTATGTAATAGGTTATGTATGTCATTTTTTATGAATATTTAAAAGATTGGTATATTAAGGCCAGATGATGCACAAAGGGCAAAACTCACTTCCATGAGGTGAATGGTTCTCGCATGAAAAATCATCCTCCTATTT
>NW_018207721.1:0-723 GCF_001263595.1 Phalaenopsis equestris | reverse complement strand
TGATGTAACATCCCAGTTTTTTTATTACTCGGTGGAGAGGAATCAAAAAGCCAAAGAGAGGGAGAGGAAACGAAGAGCTGAGCAATAGAGAAGAGGAAGCGAGGGAGTCATAATTCAAAGAGGTGAATTTTGCCTATAAAATTGTCGCAGTTGAGTCTAGAGAAGACGCCACGGCTTACCTGAGAATAGAACGGCGGTTGCGCTGTTGGGTTGAGACGCAACTTCGACCAGAGCTTACGTGTCGTGCGAAGGCAAAGAGGACGTTGAGATGCTCTCGTGATGTCTTTGAGCTCCGAGAGGGCAAGACAAGTCGATCACAGAGGAAGAAGGAAGCCAAAGCCAAAGCCGAAGAAAGAGCTCTCGATCCGGATCTCTCACGTGCAGATGAGGCGATTGAGTTGAGGGGAGGAAGTTAGGAGATCTTGCGTGAGTGAGAGGGCTTTTTCGATTTATTTAAGTTATTTAATAAGGAATATATATATTATATATATATGTGATTAAACTTGAGTGCATTTGATTCATGCTATAAAAATTCCATTTCTAGATCGAAGAAAGGGTGTCAACACTAAAGAAATGTTAGGATTTTAATTCTAAAAATATTTGTATAAATTAATATTATTTATATTAATATTAATTATAATAATTAAACTTAAAAGCTTAAGCATTGAAATCTTAAAATTGTCCAATGCAATAATAATTAATAATTAAATTAAAAAAATAATT
>NW_018207720.1:0-723 GCF_001263595.1 Phalaenopsis equestris | reverse complement strand
AAAAAAAGTAGGGTGGAATCAAAGTTACTTACAAATTGAGTGAAACACTCGAGAAATTATGAACTCTAGATATATTTGAAAAAAAGAGGCATATGTCAACACCAGAGCAAAAAGCGCACATGAGGGACAAAATAAGAGAAATTTTGGTGATCGTTTGATATATTGAGCCCTACTGACTGCTTTCCGATGGTCCTTAACTGCTGATTTTTAATTTCTTAATAATCGATGGATTCGAGCATCATTTAACATTCCGAGACCGTCGGTTATTAATTTGCTGAAAACCTATAGTTTGGTCCATTGGAAAGCCGCAGCTATCTTGGTAATCATAACACCATTACTTATATAGAAAGAAATACCCTTACACCCAATGCCATCGATTTTGCCACCGATTTTTGATTTATTTCTTGTAATGAAACATACATGGTTTTTCTTTATGCTAAGGTTTCAGTTTAGCTATTTATAACCTTCTTATGGATCAATGATATACAATCTTTATTTGACAAACTATCCTACCTATTAAAGATGAGCACACAAAGTTTAGAAACAAAGGATTTAGATAAATAAGTAATGTGGGTTATAGCTAGATTTCAAAATTTTCTTTATTGCATTAGGATAGATATGTAAATGTTGAATCGCAAAATGTCGTTTGGCTCATGCCAGAATGTTGGTCAGATGAGAGGAATGAGAGAGAGAGTAAGTAATAAATAGTATTAATTCTTTTTT
>NW_018207719.1:0-722 GCF_001263595.1 Phalaenopsis equestris | reverse complement strand
ACATTTTGTACTAGTTAATCCTTTTTTTGATTTGAGAAATGTTAATAATCTTTTAGAAAGCTCTTATTCCATCATTTATCATTAGCCATTGGCCTTGTGAAGAACCACAAGTTCTCAAATATGTGCTTAACACATTACATTTTTAAAAGGTAAGGATATATTGAATATTCCCTCCTCATTTCTTTAATTACTTATTATTGTATGAGTTTCATAGAATTTCATATTATAATTTGATTGTACATTTTATTGAAAAACTCACATTTATTCATAATCTCAAAATAAAATGATGACCTAATCTAGTTTGTGATACACCTAGGAACTCAAGTACAACCTGATCAATGCCCTTGGCGATTGCCTCTCCAAGACGAGTCACTGCCAACAAGTTCTGAAAGGCTTACATCTCCAATAGGCAAAAGCTCAAATATAAAAGAATATTCTTCATTCAATATGCTAGAGAATATTTACCCATAGTATGGATATTAATCCAGACAAGTATAACAAGAGTTAAATTTATCAAAATTAACTGTTAGAGATCGAACCTTTTACTATTTGTTCTCACCTAATAATGTGAAGTCATATGGAGCACGAATGCAGTATTAGGAGCGGACTCCAGTAACATGCCGTCATGTGTGCTATATCGGACCCTCCTCCCGCAGATATTATTGAAGTGAAACCGCGAAAGTTATTGAGAGAGTAATTGAGGGTTATTGGAGGATTATTAG
>NW_018207718.1:0-722 GCF_001263595.1 Phalaenopsis equestris | reverse complement strand
CTCCCCATTTTATTCTCCCGACTCTTCATTTATTTCTTGGGTTTCTAACACTCTTCAAGCCCTCTCCTCTGGGTAGACAAAAGGAGGCATTATAGAAATCCCCGTTAAAGTGACAAACATTTGCATGACGATTTGCCTTCAGCTTTTAAACTTTGCCTAATACTTCAGGTTGCCTGCGCTGTATTTAACACAAAATGATTCTTTACAGCACAATCTAATTATATAATCTATTTTTTTAATGTAACAAATGCATAAAAATTTAGTAAAATTAAAGAAACTCACTTTTTCTTTTAGTTCAAGCGCTATATAGATTCATGATCAAACCACAAAAAAAACATAAATTTAAAAGGACTTGCATTAGTGACAACGAATATAAGCAGTGCCATCAAGGGGACAAAATGAGAGATTATAGAATTGTATAAATAGCGAAATTGCTAGCCGAGGAAAACACATTATTCCGAGATTATTAAAGAATGAACAAATAATTTAACAGCCCGCGGCAAGCAGGAACTTCTAAAAACCTGGCAAAACTGAGAGATCAGCAATCCCTTTGGGCAGATCTGCAATTCTCTTAAGAAGCGCCAGCCTGTTATTCCTGACTCCTTGATCATCCTGCACATTAAAAACAAAGTATTTTGGATAGTTTTGCTGAAGTTGTTGAGAAACCGGAGGGTAAGTCTGTAAGAGAAAGAAGCATGCATGCTAAATGTCAAATAAGAAGC
>NW_018207717.1:0-722 GCF_001263595.1 Phalaenopsis equestris | reverse complement strand
AATTGACAAGCTAAACTAGTTTGATGTTAATACATGTTAGATCTAACTGAATGTAACTTCTTTTGATTGTAAAAGAGATTCCAACAATTGAAATTGAACCGATCCCAAGCATTTGAAGCATTACGATCCACGAGCATGATCATTTCGAGCATGAGCTATGGAGAGAGACTACCGAAGTGAAGAAGAGTGATCGAGTCTATGGGCTTGAGTCACAGGGGCTTTCCAACGATGATCATTCCTCCACCAGTGCATCTACAGAGTCTACCTCTACTGCACAAGATGAGGACTTCTCCAAGCGCGTTGCTACATTCTCTGCCGAGATGGAGGACCGCATCTTTTAGATGAGGTCGGAGCTGGAGGCTAACATGGAGACCAAGCTGAAGGCTGAGTTGGATTCCTTTCGGCAGCGGATGAGGGACTGACGCAAGACAACGACCACATTGAAAGAGGAGGAAGCAGCGGAGGATGATGAAGATGAGGTTGACGAGAAAGAGGAAGACGATTAAGAGAAGTTTTTTTCCTTTTTTTCTTTTGTTTATGTACATTTGTACGTATATTTTTTCTAAGAACAGTGATGAACATATCTTAGAGTAAATATTTTTATTTATTTCATTATTTGATTGGAAAAGTTGTTATTTGATAGCTATGTTATTTCCTTAAATGCTAGGAATTGCATATTAAATATTGTGATAGTAGGTGTAGTAATGTAAATACGAAAGAAA
>NW_018207716.1:0-722 GCF_001263595.1 Phalaenopsis equestris | reverse complement strand
TGAGAGATGTAAATCAACCAAGTTTGAACAACGTTTGGCCAAGCTAAAGGTATGATTTGAAGTTCGACTCCTAATGGACAATGACATGTCTCTTCATGGTGTTTAAATGGTTTGGAAAGTTTGAATCTATTTGGCTTATTATTTGGGAACATGGGTTCAGATCGACTCTGAACCGACATCTAATTCCTTGATCTAAGAAACCATTAAGTCACTTTTTCTTAAGTTTGAGATATTTTGGCTTAAAGTGACATACTTGGGTTAATCTTAATTTAATTTTGACATGAGTCTCTTTACAGGTATAATTGTCGAACACTGTCTTGAACATTTGAATCATACTCTGAAATCTGTACGTGTAATGCAAGACATGAAGGAATATTTTGCAAATAAATTATTTTATTTTTCGTTAATTCAGTCTACAAACGACATTAATTCAGGTTTCGTTCTTCGTTCATCGTTTTTCTCATTCATCCCTTCTATTATTGTTTACGACTTTGATACTTCTTTGAAAAATTTTTCCATAATCAAATTCCTCAAAAAGTAAATAAATTTTTCAAAAAATTATATTAAACATTGAGGTTTGAGAACTCATACTTCATAAAAAACTTATAAATGACGGCCAAAGAAATTATTTAATTGATTTTGTAACCCAATATTTTTAATTTTTTTATACTTTTAAAGTTTGATAACACGGAAATATCAAATAAATAATATAATATAAAAAA
>NW_018207715.1:0-722 GCF_001263595.1 Phalaenopsis equestris | reverse complement strand
AAAAATAAGATAAACTAAAAATAATAAAAGTCAAAAGTGATACTCAAAAGGGTGCCTTTTAAAAGGGACATGTTTGAATTTATGGGATTGCTAGGCATCAAATATGTACAAAGTAAAATTAAATGAAAAATAACAAAAAGGGTATAATAACTACATGACCATATTAAAAAATAAGGATGGATCAACAGTGTACTTTTTATTGCGCTGGTGGAACTACATAATGATTAAAAATGTATTTTTGAGAAATTGTAATATAAATATATATTACATAAAAAGTTTATCTTAAAATTATCTTAATTTTGGATAAACTCTTTCATTTTCTCTCATTTAAAATCTTAATTTCACCCCCACTTTCACAAGAATTAGCTATGAGGTGAATGGGCAGATCAAAATAAGACCTATGTAGAAAATAAATTAATTAAAAAATGTGTGTTTCCCATTTTTGGTTTTCCACATAAAGTTTGTGGTCTTTATTTTGCTTATTTCATTATTTATTGCATCAATTCGATATCAAGTTATAACAAGTGATATTAGAGATAAGTTTTGATCTCGACAATGGCAACCATGAAGTATGACACCACTGTTTTATATGATGCTATATTTCGGTTCGAAAAGATTCCCTCATCATGGATGCTTGAGGAGAAGCAACGTAAAGATTGAAAGACTCTTTCTCAAATTCATTTTTATCTGTCAAATCAAATTTTATAGGAAGTTTGAAGGAG
>NW_018207714.1:0-722 GCF_001263595.1 Phalaenopsis equestris | reverse complement strand
TCTCTGTAGCCATGGACCACCATCGAATACCGTCTACCGTTGCTTATCGTTATCGTCCACCGTCGCCCACGACTCCTGCTTGCAAATGTTGTATTCCAAATGAGGTTGTAACATATAACACCTGTATTAAAGACCCAACAACAACAACCTTCGTAGTCGTCAACCACCTTCGACTACCATCGAAAACCGCCAATCGCTACTGACTACTGATGTCGACCGTCACCGACTATTGCCGCCAACATTTGATCATCAGTGACTCTTCTTTGCAAATGTTGTATCCCAAATATTATCGCAACATATAACACCCATATTGAAGATCTAATGATAATTTCTGGCATCCGTAGCCGCCAACCATCGTCGAATACCGCCAGTTAGCACCACTTGCTACCACCGGCCGGCGACGATCACTGCTTACGACCTTCATAGCCAGAATACGGTGGTTATTCCTAAAATATGTATTTCTCCTTTCATTGTACACTGACAAGTGCTCTCTAGTGTAAAATAGTCACCCCATTCTCTCATTTGTGAGAAAAAGATATACCCTTATACCCAGACACTTTTAGCGGATTATTTTGATTGGGCTAGAGTCCCTAGTTTTTGCTCTTTCTTTTTTTTCCCCTTAAAAAATTCCAATGTTTCCTTTTTTTAATTGTGCATGCATTGGATCTTCATGTAATGTCGAAACGATAACTATTGCCGTGAATTTTCTGGCACGCAACAAC
>NW_018207713.1:0-722 GCF_001263595.1 Phalaenopsis equestris | reverse complement strand
TGACCTCCGGTCTCCTTAGCACGTATGTCTCCTAAAAAAGGCAATCTACGGTCTTAAACATGGTCTCCGTCAATGGTTCAACAAATTCACTCACCACTTGATCATCTTCGGCTTCAAACTCAGTCAAGCAGACTGTTCCTTATTTCTCAATCAAAGCCACTCTACCTCCTTTTATTTGCTCCTGTATCTTAACGATATCTTGGTAACCGGCAACAATTTTGATGAGATACACCACCTTGTGGATAACTTGTAGCAACATTTTCACATGAAATTGCACTTGAAATCTTCGAGTAACGTCTCGACCTTCATAGGCATCAACATACAACAAACCAACTAATTACTTAGAAAAAGTATGCTACATTATTAACTTAAATTTAATCATCTTTTTTTTTTAATTTGGATTCAACATGATATACTAAATAATGCAAATGATAAAAAAGTCAATAATAAGAGATAAATTAAAGTTTCATATATGAAAAATGTGTATAATAATTTGCATCACCAAAATTATCCTTCAAACCTTGCCAATTAATGGAGTTAATCTTATTGTTAAAATCACAAAGAGATCTCATTTAATTGACAAAATTAGAACTGTCAACATTATGAAAAAAAATACGTTTTAGGGTTTCATGAGGACAAATTAGGCTTTAATTTATGATATTAAAAACACCGTGTAGGATAATTAGCCTTCTGTTAATGCACTAAGCTTTCATAACTTCTTT
>NW_018207712.1:0-722 GCF_001263595.1 Phalaenopsis equestris | reverse complement strand
AAAAAAAAGCACAACTATGAAGATCTTATCAACTACACAAGCTATTGTTCAAATTTGAAATCAAGCACAGATTGCTCAAGATGCATTTGTTAATATAATAATGATAGTGATCATGAGAATACAATAGAAAAATTTAGATTACAATAATCTTATACAATGATATTTTGCCTACTCGTATTAAATTTACAAAAAACATAGGTGCATGTAAACATTCAATTCCCATATAATCATGTAAACAGTAACAATGTAAGCTATTTTAAACTAACTTTGATCACCTAAGTTGTTTCAATTTTTATGAGTCTGATTCATTAAAAATTAGCTGTTTATAGGGTTAAATGATGTGTGTGGGCAGAAGGAGGATTTCATAGTAGGAGCTTGATACAGGGAAGGATTGAAGGGACTAGTAGCATGTAATGGAAAAGTGTTTGTGATGGAAGCTCAAGCTTTGAACTTTAAACTAAATTGAATAAATTCATGGATTTAGTCGAAACAAGGGTTATGGTAAACGAATAGGAAGAATATGTTTTAATACTATAGGATTTAATTTATCTATTTTTATTATCTAACAAAATTTAAAGTAAAATTCTAATACATCCTACAAAAGACATGAATCCAAACAACCCCTTCATGAATTAGCAAATATTTTTTTACTAACCTCAACATCATATATATTCATTACAGTTCTTGTTTATAAAAATTGCTAGGTACCATTATTAACTTTT
>NW_018207711.1:0-722 GCF_001263595.1 Phalaenopsis equestris | reverse complement strand
TGGTTTGATGCGATATCAATCATAAACTTTGGAATTGGTAATGGATATTCATTTTTCGGGCATGCTTTGTTTAGATCCCTAAAGTCCACGCACACTTAGATCTAACCATTTTTCTTTTTAATCAAGCCGCATTGGCCAACAAGGTCGGTACTGCTCTTCACGGACAAACTTAGCGTCTTTTAAGTTCTTAACTTCACTATGATTTGTTGATCAATCTCTAGACACATTATTCTAGGAGCTTGTCTAACTTGAATAGTGGCTTGATCCAATCCCAACTTATGAACTGCAACCTTCAGAATTAATTCAGGCATCTCTTCATAACTCCAAGCTAAAAAATCTTTAAACTCCATTAAAAATTTGACTATATTTGTCGAGTCTTCTTCACTAAGAAAGGAGATGATAAAGTTTGGCCTAGGCTTTTCTCTGGTTCCCAAGTTTCTCTTAGCTCATAAATTATTGGCTTAATTTCTTCCTCAAATTTTGATGGAGCATTTTGAATTGAGATTCTTCAAGGTCTTCTGAAGCTTCCAAGCAATCTTCTTCACACACATCAATACTAACCAGGTAAATTTCATATCATCTATATGCCCAACCATGCTGAACCCAAGACATTACTTTGAACTGAAAGATCGATTTGTCATAATCCATAATTTCTTTAAAAGGTGTGACAGGTGTTTCAACCTTTGTTTAGGTACGACACCATGTTGAATTAATTTTTGAAC
>NW_018207710.1:0-722 GCF_001263595.1 Phalaenopsis equestris | reverse complement strand
AAAAAAAACATGCCAACCAACTATATTCACTCATGAACTAATAATACCAAAGGTAAGCAATCCATGGGACAAATCATTAGACATTAATGAGTATGATCATTAATGTCTTAAATACAATCATAAAGGAATCAAAAAGCTAAATTAAAAACTCCAGCCATGATTAACATTACAAAGAGCCATGAAGAAGGAAGAGCAGGAGTTAATCTTAGTCTGCGCGAGATTGACCTGCTCGAGAAGAGAGAATGATGCCGACAATTAGACCGTAAAGAGCGAGCGCTTCAGCAAAAATAAGAATCAGAATCATTCCCACAAACAGCTTTGGTTGCTGAGCATTGGCCCTGTCAGTGGATAAATAATCACAATCATAATCACAATCATAATCACAATCATATGAAGCTATCCATATTACATAACAAATAGTATAATTACATCTGCATTCATGTTTTACAAATAGGGAAATAACACAATGTTCAAAAACATTTGAAAAATAAATAGAAGTGCAAAAATTATGCACATAACACCAAAAATTTTATCATTTACAAACTGAACTATCGAACTCATGCATTTGTAATGATAAAATCATTGAGAATTTGATGAAAGAGAAAAATTAAAGTCGAGGTTTTGCTGTGTTTTTTTTAGATTTGGATGGTATTATTATAAATGGGAGTATTTAAGTGTTAATTTGATAAACAAGCAAAATCCATGTTATGTATGTAATTGTA
>NW_018207709.1:0-722 GCF_001263595.1 Phalaenopsis equestris | reverse complement strand
AATTTGTGTCGATTAGTGTTTTTCTTCGCCCTAATTTCTCAACAAACATGTCGACCCATAATTTGCACTTGTCGATTCCTAAATGAATTAATGTGTAGTACCTACTAGCTTGGGACTTGGCTAGTATCTCTAATGGCATTTACACTAAATAAATGGTTCCCACTTGTGTTGACTCATTCATTTGCTCATAGTTCAATAATTCAGCACCCATCAATTCTTCTATCAATTTCTTCCCATTGAAAATTTGTTTTATGCCGCTTGTCGGCCTGATGATAGCTCATCTCCACTTTTTTTACGTCATAAAAATTTGTTCCCATTGATATGCCATGCAAAACCCACATATTCATGGTTAGAAGCTTCATTGGAAGTCTTCATATCTTAACATCTCCGTTAACCCCTCATACGGCATTTGCCTCTTCCATTACATCAAACACCCCCAACAATAATCTTTAGCTCAACAAGTTTTAAGATGTCCACATTAGAGCTCTAATATGCTACAACTGACTTCTCAAAATCATGCCCCATTCTATATCAGACAAAATGTATTGTGAATCCTTTGTTCTTGACCATATGTTATAATAGGACGAGAAGTAGGGATGTTAACGATTCAATTCCAAGCCGGGTTAGGTTCGACTAAAAAAAAAATTTGCTCCAAAATTTTAGCTCGTGACTTAGCTCTTTTATTTTTATCTGATCTCGATTCAAGCCAAAATTTGAATCAA
>NW_018207708.1:0-722 GCF_001263595.1 Phalaenopsis equestris | reverse complement strand
TGTTGAATTCTATAAACAGTGTTGGGACATTATTAACTTTGATCTGGTTGATACTATACAAGATTTCTTCAGGGTTATTGATTTATCTAAGTATTTCAAGACTTCCAATTTTGTTTTTATCCCTAAGATTAACAATGCTATATCTTGAGATAATTTTAGGCCAATTAGTCTAAATATAGTGATTTCTAAAATTATCTCTAAGATTATAGTTAATAGAATTCAGCCTTTACTTCATGAGATTATTAGTTTAAATCAAACTGCTTTTATAAAGGGGAGGATTATTTGTGATAATGCCCTAAATGTGCAAGAATTGCTTTTAGATTTGAACAATAAAGGTAATGGGGGATTATTATTTTTAAAATGGATATAAAAAAACTTTTGATACCAATGGGCTTTTAAGATGGTTTTTGCAGTATATTTAGTAGAATTCTTAATAACAACTTTTATTCTATTTTAATCAACGGTAAAGCTTGTAATTTTTTTAAAGCTTCTAGAGATATTAAGTAAGGTGATCATTTATCACCTTATTTTTTTATTATTGCTTTTGACTACTTCTCTAAATGTATTAATAATTTGTTTCATAATAACCCTAACATGTATTATTTTCATATAGGTAGAGTAGGTATTTCTCATTTATGTTTTGCTGATGATTTAATTATTTTTACTAATGCAAATAAAATGTCCATAAAAAAAGGTTTGGAATGAAATTAGTCAGTTTCAAG
>NW_018207707.1:0-722 GCF_001263595.1 Phalaenopsis equestris | reverse complement strand
ACCCCACGTAGTGGGATTAAGGCTTTGTTGTTTTTATTGTTGTAATATAACTAATAATAATTATTATTAATTAATTCAAATACACACAAGCACGTGCACGGGGTGTGTGTGTTTGTGTGTGTATAAATAATTGTTAACTCTTGAGAACTTGATCTGTGTAGGACACTGGTTGAACCACAAAATATTCGAAGCATTATTTCCAGTCTTGAAATCAGTAGTTGTTATTTATTAATGGATAGATACCCACTTCATTGTTAGGGTGATTTTTTTTTGCTACTTGTATTGGATTACTTGCTAATTGTAAGTTTGCCAGTTGTACCATTCAAATTGAGTTAATATATCTACAATATATTTTATTTCTTGTTCATATGAATTTTATGAGTAATTAATTATTTTTTAATACTGCATAAAGTCCTATTTACTTACTTTTGTCTTGTGTTTACAATATGTATTATTTTGCTATTATTTTAATGCATTAAATCTCATTATTATAAATTAATAATTATATATAAATATTGATAGACATGTTTTAGTTATATTCATATGCTTTGATTATAATGTATGAAATATGTCTAATATTATATTATTATTATGTCTGCAATAAATTACTATTGTGGCTAACAAGGTCGGTGGGTCATGGAGAAATCATTGGATTTTTGTAGGATTGTTGTCTTAGTTTTTTTCATTTTATTAAAAGATTATTAAATCTTATGTGTATAAAC
>NW_018207706.1:0-722 GCF_001263595.1 Phalaenopsis equestris | reverse complement strand
AAGAACTTTTGAGAGACTTTATTTTATTTATAATCGCATTGAGCATTCATATTTTTTTATTGTTTTCATTTTTCTTTGGATATTTCAACGGCTTGATACATGTCTAATTCATTGATGCTTATATCTTTATTGTATTGTTCGTAACCTTATATAATTGTAGTTAATTCATTGATGCTTTTGTGTTAGCCAATATGATACTGACTTACATGGATGCAACCAAAGAAAGGCATAAGGAGAGTTGTAGTTGTCGTATGCTTGGTGTATGAATATTAGGGTTTATAACTCACACATAAAGCACTCCCTTCGCATGAAATCTTCACAAGTTGGGGACAAATAGGTTGGAGAGTTGCTTGCAGGTTATCCAACAAGATTTAGCAATATATTTTGCATGGTATAATCGATATTCAACAATCTATTGGAGGAACTACATAGAAATCATGGACTTCATGGCTCTTCCAAGCAACTTCGAGAGAGGTGTTGGCAATAACCCTTTACATATTATCACATAATGAATCAATGCAAGGAGCAATAGAGCAATTTTAATACTCCTTCAAAATAATTTGTAATAACTTCTTAGTGAGTTTAACTGCACTTGTAAGTTTTTCTTCACAACTTATAAAACCAACAGATCCTATATTTGAACAGACCCCTATAGAGATTTCACATGATGTACGGTACATGCCGTTCTTTCTCAAATTTATTACATTCAATTTTTAAAAAAA
>NW_018207705.1:0-722 GCF_001263595.1 Phalaenopsis equestris | reverse complement strand
GAAAAATGCGAGTTTTGGTTCTCTGTACCTCGCGATCCCATTGTTGGATCCCGTCACTAGTCTTTCACGCTGTGATCTCGTCCTCGTCTTCTCTTCTAGCTCGCGATCCTCTCTAGTCTTTCTCGCCATGATCCCTTCCTTCTCATCTAGCTCGCGATCAAGGCAACTGCGATCCCTCCTACATACGTCGAGCTGGTCTCCTAATTGCCGATCCAGACTCCTCTAATTGAACAGCAACAACGACGTTAGCTTTGATACCAAATAGAAATAAATGCTCCAGATTTTATTTGCTCATTTCATTAATAATTTTGGCTTAAGTCTTATAACATTTATAAATAAACCTCTATATTTTCTCTATTTAAAAATAGGACGTTACATTAGATACAAATCTCAACAAATTTTATAACAGATTAACTTTTTGAATATCATCTTTTGCAGGGTGTTGCAGACCGCGGAGTATCAGTTCGTGTCGGTCGAGAAACCAAGAGGGATGGCAAAGGTACGCTTCATTGTTGTATCTAACGTCAACTTGCTTGTTGGGCGTAAAAGTAAACTGTTCTTCTATTTGCAGGTTATTTCGAGGATAGAAGGCCTGCTTCGAATATGGATCCTTATATTGTCACATCCTTGATTGCTGAGACCACCCTTCTCTGGAAGCCATGATTAAAGAAGAATTGATATCTATGTTGGATTTTACTTTTATTCAGCCATCTTGATTGCGG
>NW_018207704.1:0-722 GCF_001263595.1 Phalaenopsis equestris | reverse complement strand
GCTGGAGAAGATCAATTTGAATGACTTTGAATTGGAACAGGAAACCACAGTGGGCGTGACACTTGCGAGGACTGCATTCTATTGCGCCAGTGCATTTTGTTGCGGCAACCTTCTGGGATGAATGCAATTTAGGAGTAATGATGAGAATGAGACAAATGAAGAAGAATAGAGGTGTTTGTAAGGAACTGTTTCTGACACTGCAGAGTATTCAAGAGGGAGACAAGTTGGGGATTCTCCGCAGTGACCTTAGTATGTGTAAGATCTTGAGGTCGGTGGATCCATCAAAGTTGACAATATATTAGAGTGGCCAATACTTATGACCTTGAAAGGTTTAAGAGAATTTCTATAACTTACTGGATGCTACCGAAATTTTTGGAAGAGTTGCAATTCAATTGTGTGGCTGTTGACGGATAAATTGAAGAATGATAACTCTCAGTGAGGCAAAGCGGCAAGCTAGACTTTTGAGAAGTTAAAGAAGACCATTAAGAATGTACCAGTGCCGATATTACTTGATTTCAACCAACCTTTCATTGTAGAAATGAATGTTTCAGGCTGTATATTAGGCGCAGTCCCCAAGCTGTGTCAACAATCTATCATTTATTTCAATCAAGTGCTGATTGCAATAGCAATACTCAAATTAGTTTATGATTGGGAGCCATGTGACTTGATTAAACAATTGTTTTTTTCTCACCTTGAGGACAATGTGTCTTTTTGGGAGGGGA
>NW_018207703.1:0-722 GCF_001263595.1 Phalaenopsis equestris | reverse complement strand
TCGAATTGAAGTTTGACAAGCTGTTTAAATTTTATAAAATGAGATAGAAATTCAGACTTGTGATGCATAGGATAAAGCTAGGAAAAATGAGTAGAATCGTCAACAAATAACACGCAATATCCATAACCTTGAATAAATAGTGTAGAGGATGATCCTTAAACATCGGAATGTATAAGTTCTATGGGATTACATTGAGTAAAATGAGTTGAAAAAAAGGCAGACGATTAATTTTTGATATAGTACTTGACTCACAAAAAGAAAAAGAGCTAGTAATTGAAAGATGAGGTTGTTGATTAGTTATGGTTGCAAGAGTTTGTGATTGGCATGTCCCAAAAGTTAACTATCAAATGGTGCCTATGATCACCTTGTGCCAACCAAATTGCATATTGGAGTGACTTTGAGAATGTTATTTTGTCAAATATATTAATTCAAATTACACGATTTATGATTAATTCACTCTTTATTATTAAAAAAATAAAGCATGTCATATGGTGCATCTTTATGAATTTTGAAATGTTAATTTGACTATTAGTGTGGCGCAAGAGAAAGAAGTCAAATAGGATTATTGTCCTCAAATATTTAATTAATATCTTCAATCATTAACAAAAATAAATAAGAATTAAATGTTTGTTTTCTCTTTAAATTACCCATTCATATCCCTATATCTTTAAAGAATGTTTTAGTTGGGATATCCAAACACATTTGGTAAGGATGAGTTTTTT
>NW_018207702.1:0-722 GCF_001263595.1 Phalaenopsis equestris | reverse complement strand
ACAGACATGGTGGCACGGGGCTCACGCACGCCATACCAGCTGTCACATCTCAATCGCAGACTAATGTCTAACGCGAGTGTTTGCATAATTAGCTGATTGTGTGCCACAATCCCAAATGTGACAACCGGCTCATATATATACCATAGGATTGAAATCGAGCCGACTATAAGGCAGATTGGACAGCTTGGCCATATTTCAAATGATTTATATTTGAGCTCCATTTCGAAGCCAAATATTTACATGCATTTAATCATATTTGGTTTATTGAAAATTTTTAATTAATATATTTGACTTTTTTTATATTAATTAAATAAGTATTTTAGTGATTTAATAAATGAATTAAATATTTAAAATCTTATATAAAGTTGGTAATAAAAAATTATAAATATAAAAAATATGGTTGAACAAATTCTTAATTAGAATCTTATTACTTTATACTAATCATAATGTATAAGCGGCAAGTAATTTTATTAATCAAATATAATAAATAAATATTAATTAATTAGTTCAAGAAGGTAAAGAAAAAGAAGAAATTGTGTCAACATACTATATATGTTCACTGGTAAAAATAAATTTGATGTATGTCGGAAGGTTCGAGATAGTAGTAATGAATTATCATATTGGCATTGCATGAAAACTCAATATACACTCAAGTAGTTATAAAAAAGTACGATGAGACAACTCGATTTTTACGTGAAAAACCTTGAAAAGAGAAAAAAAAA
>NW_018207701.1:0-722 GCF_001263595.1 Phalaenopsis equestris | reverse complement strand
AAAGTCGTCGGTCACATAGCAGCTTCGAAAAGAAAATTTTAAGGGTTACTATTGGCCAATACCTTCTAATTTTAGTTCGAAAAAAAAAATCAATGAAAGTCGCTCTGTGAATTGGGCACATCTTCTTATTTTCATTTTATTTGGTTTCATTTTTGAGTATTTACATTTTCTGAAATCTAAGATGCATTTTTCAAGTTTATTGCTTCTTCGTGATTATAACGTTAAAAGGGTTCATTCAAGTAAATGAGGGTTAAGTGAAGTAAAGACTTGGATCAATTTACAAAATAGCAAACCAAACCTGAAAGATACAAGTGAAAGGTGATGTATAAGACCCAGTGCGGGATCAACTTCACAACGCACATTATCCAGGTGAAACTAGATCACCAACACACCTATTGTGGATCTAACACCACACAAAAAGAAATTATTTTAAAGACTCCCGAACCTCTCTATTTAAGGATGATTAAATAGATGGTCTTGAAATCCAAAAGAGTTGATCGTACATACCCAAGAGAGAAATGGGCAAAGCATGCTAATGAAAGAAGGGTAATCTGGTCTATGAGGGACATGGACACATTACCGATGTACGGAGACAAAACTTTCTGAACATAGTGGAAAGAGAAACTAGTCCCCAGCGGTGTCACCAGAAAATATGTCGGTCGTCAAATTGGTAAGGTAATATTTAATTTAGATTTATATATACATAATAATTTTAGAAAAAA
>NW_018207700.1:0-722 GCF_001263595.1 Phalaenopsis equestris | reverse complement strand
CATCAGATTTGAAGTAATCACAGAGGACTGGATAATGTCGATGATGACAGAAAAGAAGATTGTAGCAGCAAATCTGATGATTACTTCAAATCGGCGGCAGATTGAAGGTGAAGGCGAAAAAAGAGAGAAAATAGGGGAGAGAACATGGGGGTCTCGAAGTAATGGTTTATAGCAGAGGCGGATGGGGTTGTTTGCCATATTTGACGAGATGAGACGTGAGTAAAACTTCTTTGCTTAAGGGAGCAAACTATATGAAATTTCTTCGCAGGAGTTATTTTTCCGCCGGTTATCGGGTTGGAATATGGGCTTTCAGGAACGAAGATGGAAAGTTGTGGTTTGTAATTTGGAACAAAGTTGACCTTGAGCTTTCTCTTTAGGCGTGCATATATATATATATAAGCATGCATGGTTATGATGATCATGGTGGATGTGGAGTTCCACGTATGTGATGTGATGCTATGTAGAAGTTGTGTTCAATGTTAGATAATATTTCATTTCTTTCCAATTTTAGATGTGTAAGTGATTTGTTCTTATGGTAATGTTCCACGCAATTATTATAGTTATTTTCAGGGCATGTTTCCATATAATATCATAAAATATAAAATGGTTTATACATATTCTTGAACGAAGAATTGCTTGGGATTGTTTTCATTTTAATCGGCCACTTATTCAAATATACGGGCAGAAGAAAATATAGAAAGCTATAACTGCCACTGATACAA
>NW_018207699.1:0-722 GCF_001263595.1 Phalaenopsis equestris | reverse complement strand
TGGCAAAGGAGATGCTCGCTTGGAGTTGTCGGGAGAGCCTCTCGATTTTCTTCTCAATGGTTATCATCTTGGCCATCGCCTCCTTCAACCTCTCATTCTCATCTTCCAGGACTGGCACAGTTTCCTTATTTTCTCTTGCCTCCTTCGCCAAGGTCTTAGATGCATCCGGGTGGCTGCCTTAGTTATCCTCTGTTCAATAGCTGCCTTTTTATTTTCCATTTGATGAAAGGTTGTAGATTGAAAGTGGGTAGTTGCCCATGCCATCAAGTGGTATCGATCACTGAGCTGACCCGACCTCCTCAATAGCTCCTCGAATTAGTCGGACTAGACCACCTCTATAAAAAGATATGGGTAGCCCACCGCTGCAAATATCGCCATATATCAGTCCATCTCAGTGTCCACCATGACAAATCATCCAACAAAGCTCAACCAAACATTAAGGTCATCCACTGTGAAAGGAATCCACCTCAGAGGAGATCCATTACATTTCAGTCGAGGAGGAGGCAATGGGGAGACATCCTCAGCATGAGCTATTTCCTTCCTGTGGGTAGGGACTTCTTCCTGACGATCAGACTCTACCTTATCATCAGCCTCAATGTCAAAATCTGACAAAGGAAAGGATGAGGACCGGCTCGTCTTAACTTTTGATCTGGCATTGAGGAAGAGAACGTCACATGGCTAGTTTACTTCCCTGGCTCCAATAAGAGATGTGTCCTAACCCC
>NW_018207698.1:0-722 GCF_001263595.1 Phalaenopsis equestris | reverse complement strand
AGCTAATTACTTGGCTTGATAAAACCTTGATCGATCAATTCTTGCAACTGACATTTCAATTCCTGCAATTCTTTCAGAGCTATCCTGTACGAGGATTTGAATATTGTAGACATTCCTGGTTGCACATAAATACTAAATTCAACTTCTCATTCTGGTGGTAGTCATAGCAAATATTCAAGAAACACATCAGAAAAGTTTGAAACAATTGGGATGTTTTTTTAATTCATGCATATCTTTATTTAACACTTCTGATTTTGCTAAAAATATCACTTCCCACTTCACAAATACTTTCCAACTTTCGCTGAACTAATCATATAAGACTGTGTATTTTGATCATAGCGGATATAAAATGCTTTTCTTACCATACAAGTTGAGCTTCACTTGTCTTTTACATCATTCAATCGTGGTTTTCTTAAAGGAGAAAGTTACTTATTTTTCTTTAATTTGATAGAAAATGATTACAAGTTAAATCTTAGAGGACGACTCTCATATTAGAAAAATAATAATATCAACCGTAATTTCCATGATAATAGAAGGTAACGGGTTTTATGACACTAATAACAGAAGATATTAAAATTAAAAAATAATAATCCTAGGAGATAGTAAAATTGATTATCCTCTAAAGTTGGAGCATAAATATCTGTCATGTCCAACTTTCTTACAAAAAAACTTAAAATTAGGACCGAATAGTCCTTTGGTGAAGATATCTGCTATTTGTTGAG
>NW_018207697.1:0-722 GCF_001263595.1 Phalaenopsis equestris | reverse complement strand
CGAGTACCACCTCCTTAAGGCCAACTATGTCAGAGGAGATTCGAACCCCCCACCCAAGGGGTTTTAAACCGTGGATGCCAACCAATAGGCCGGGGTACGCGACACAACTAGAAATGTAGATATGTAAACTGCGATAGCTATAAAAAACCTAACATTCAACAGTTTAAAAAGAGAAACGCATTTATAATACTCATGTCAAAATCTTTTTTTTTTTAAATTTCATAGCAAGTTTTATAAGAGATCCTTACATGCCTTGATTAGCTAACTGAGAGTCCATAGTTGCCTGAATATTAAGGACTGCCTGCTTCATTATAATATGCAGGATCTGAAAGAGTTCCTCAGAACAGTCTCATCCAGATGGCGACCTGCAGACATATTCGGGTCAAGTAGATTCATGAATATAAGTTGAATTATAATGAAAAAAAAATTTTACTGATTCAAAGTTCTGAGGCATGCCTATGAACACAATCTTGCTCGTCTTTTGCTCGGTCTCAAGCCATCGCCGCGCCGGAACAACCTCGTATATTTCTCTCACCGCCTATCGAGATGAGGCACGAGTCTTATAATGGACAATTGAGAAATAAACATTGCAATAACATCATAAATAATATTACATTTTCATCAAATTTTTAGAAATTTAGACTGAGGCACCTTTCCATTACGCCATTAAAACGTTCAAAAATATATTAATGAGAAGAACATTTAGCCAAAAAGGGGGTCTT
>NW_018207696.1:0-722 GCF_001263595.1 Phalaenopsis equestris | reverse complement strand
CATTTTACTGTCACCTCAAATCAGTTTCAATACATCTAAGATTGCAAATGTGACAACTCTATTACCATTGGAAATAGAAATCTTATTCCTCACATTGATGAAGGGTTGTTTCTCATAACCACGCGTAAGCTTTTACTTTCAAATATTTATATTTTACCTAACAACTTACAATTTACTTTTGTTTCATAAGTTAACTACTCAAAATGATTATATTATTACATTTAGTGCTAATGTTTACCCTACTATGGATCTGTAGACCAACAACGTTTTCCTTGAGGGGCTTTGCATACAAGGGTTGTATTTAATCAAATTTCTTTAATACGACTTCATCACTTCTCCAGATCTAGCTCTTATCTTTGTTCATCTTGTTCTAAAATAATCACATAGAAGACTTGAGCATCCTTATCATCACATTCAACATGTTCTTGCTCCATCCACTCTTAGTTTACAACAAGATAGTCATAAGACTTCTTGTATGTTATGTAATTTGTCCAAAATTCGGAAGTTACCTTTTTCCAAATCCATTACTAGGGCTACTGTACCTTTGCAAATTGTGCATTCAGATGTTTGAGGTCCTTCTCCCTCCTCCTCTTATCAAAATCATAAATACCATGTCATTTTTTTGATGAATTTTTTTTTCATTTTACCTAGCTATATCTACTTAAACATAAAGATGAGACATTCATTAAATTTAAAGAATTTAAATGCAGTTGAAAATCAAG
>NW_018207695.1:0-722 GCF_001263595.1 Phalaenopsis equestris | reverse complement strand
AAACTTTAATAGAGATTAAAATGCCATTTTTTGATAAATTTTGCATACAAACCCTACAAGATATTCCTTATATGATCTTTGTCCCCATCCCTACTTAAATATAGCTCTTTATGAACAAAATTTTCCTGTTTTTTCATTGCTATACTACCCTCCTTCCCTTTTAACAACAGCAATAGTAGGCCGACAATGCTATATAATTAAGCTTAAGCTAGTACTTCAATTATTTTTAACTTTAATAATCATCAAAATTGTACTGTACAAGATGGCTTTTCTCAAGAGCAATTTGTATTTTTCCTTGTGGTGGGTCTCAACACCAATTCCTTTTCAAAAAACGTCCAGTTGATCGAAGGGAGCATATATACATTGCATCAAAGTTCACAAAACAGTGGGGAAGTCAAGGGTCTTGGATTCCAATATAGATCTTGTCGTTTTTGAAGCAAATTAAAAATGCAATTGTTCACTTTATTTAAGTGTTATACACATTCATGCCTTTGCTAAATAGGTTTTATGGAGACCAACTTAGGAATTGTACAAAGTCTTGGCATTATGGTTCTAAGTCTTTGCTCCTGTATTTTTTCTAAAAGTTTTGGCTTTTAAAGAGAGGAAAATGACAAAAAGCACTAGGCAAATTGTTGATATGGTTGGCTAACAACGATAACATTATGTGAATTAACGAGTCGGAGAGCATCTAAATTGCATACATGAGCATATATATATATATA
>NW_018207694.1:0-722 GCF_001263595.1 Phalaenopsis equestris | reverse complement strand
ATATATATTCTAGAAAAGCATAAAAATGACACATAAAAGGTATGAGAAAAAAATCTATGAATACATCAACAAATTTTGTACACATCAAGTGCCCAACTATAACCATATTTTACCTCTCAAGATTGCACCAAGGGGTTGCTCCCTCCATAACAATGTATATAAAGTTGATGTAAATGATCTTTTAAGGTTATAGTGAAGTGCACCCTCAACCTAAAATAGATTGCGATATATGATAATGTTAAAGTTACAATTATGGTCAAACAGTAACAATAGTAATAACAACAATAGTGGCTGTTTGATACTTTTAGTAAGACGTTGATTTAGCTACTACGGTTTGATGGTTCAATGTTAGTTGCGGTGAAAACAATCCAACAATGATGACAGGAAGAACAAATGTGTAACACTAATATTTTTAAAAGATCAACATCTTTACTTAATTTGCCGTCGCCAACAATATTATGATTTTCTGGTAAAGAATGAGCATAGATCTAACTTGATATGCCTTGCGCCAATAGGATTACATATGTCTTAGAGAAAAGGAGTAGATACTTAAGGTCTTTGTTTTTGAGATTGTTTGTTGGATAAGGAGGCTCTTTTATTACAAGTATTACTACTATTGGTGATCACAAGAATGCTTGTGAAGTTTGCAAAGGTTTGATAATTTCTAACAGATGACGACAAAATGTTTTGTACTAAAAAATTCATGATGGTAGAATACACGA
>NW_018207693.1:0-722 GCF_001263595.1 Phalaenopsis equestris | reverse complement strand
CGGTGTAGATCGGACACCACATGCATTTCTGCATGAGGTGTCTGTATGAAATAATTTTTCCAAAAAAAGGTTGCATTTACATGCATACCAACAAATAAGATGAATTTATATGTTGGCACTTTAAAAAAAAATTTATATGTTATACCATCCAAATTAATTTTTAACAGATAAAATTTACTTTTTTATGTATAGATAAGATGATATATGTTTAAAAAAAATTAAAATTTAGGTGTTAAATATTTAGGTATGTTGGGATTGAGTTGTATATGTATAAATCTTCCAAAAAAAATTAAAATAAATATTATGTCTATGTTCAATGAAAAAAAAATTTAAAGTGTTCGCTGTGATTAATTGTTTTAAAAAATTGATTTTTGTAAGCAATTTAGTTGTGCATGTAATGAATTTCTCCCTATAGAATGAGAACCGCCACCATATAGAACTAAGAGTTCCAATTTGCTAAGTATTTGAAAAATCTCATGTTATCAAGCTGCATAAAAGTCGAATACAAGCAAAATAATTATGCTGCTTTTCTGCAAAAAGGACAACATTATAATATTTTATAAAAGTTGGGTATTAGAATTAGGGCGGTCAATTTGGCTCGTTGTTCATGAACAGTTGGTGTTTGGCTCGTTAAGCAGCTCGTGTTCGTCTCGTTTCTTAGGTCGTTAAGCCTAGCGAACCAAACAAGAACAAATTTTTAAGCTTGAAATGCAAACGAGCCG
>NW_018207692.1:0-722 GCF_001263595.1 Phalaenopsis equestris | reverse complement strand
AATTTTTTTCTGGACCAACCTGACAACATGAGGTGGCTATGTTAGTTAATACTTGAGTCAATCACAGCATAATCATCCCTTAATCACACCATATACCCCTATACCAAATTTACCCATAGATTTCAAATAGCCTTAAGTGGATTTATCCTAGTTTTCCCTATTAATGGATCTAGAGTTCATGGAGAAAACTTAACCCATCTAGATAATAACAAAGATTAAATACTTCAAGTATTCTTAAAGAAAGCTACAAATCCATTGCCTAAAATTGTTACATGATTAGTAGATGGGAGGACTTCGAATAATGCAACCTGATGAGAGAGAGGAGAGAGAGATCAATAAAAAGTAATTAAGTGGGATATTGGAGTTCTTACTGTGGTTCAATTAGGTGAAATAATTGGTGAAACAGTATATTTAATATAAGCATTGGTTATAAATATTGCAATGAGAAAAGGTCTTAAAATTTGTTATTATAATTATTCTCCAAAATAATAATTATTGTATTTAAATTTATATGTTTTTGTGTTTGTCATTCATCTGCTCATATTTTTCTTTGGTTCTCTATGTCCTCCTTTATTTTATATGCAAGCTTCCAAGCATATTCATTTTCATTTACCATTGCCCATTATGTGGTATCATTACTAGAGCAAATAATGAAATCCAAGATAAAGGTGTTTGGGCATAGCAATGTGAGGAGTAAATTATTATGTTAGATTAGTTGGCAA
>NW_018207691.1:0-722 GCF_001263595.1 Phalaenopsis equestris | reverse complement strand
CTGGAATTCATTGATGGCTCGGAACTACAACATCTCCTTTGGCTCAGTCGAAATTATGGCAGATTCCTCCAACTCTGAATCATCTTCAGAAAGTGTTTTTGATTCCACTGGAGGATCAACTCCAATTTTCACTCTCTTGCAGACTTGAGGAGTGGAAACCAACATGAATTTCTTAATTACAACCCATAAACTAAACGGCATTAACTTTTTACAACGGTCCCAAACAGTGTCTTTGTTAATCAAAGAATATGGGATGTTTGGTTATCTCACAAGTATGGTTCATGAGCCTCCAAAGACTGACCCAACATAAGGAGCTTGGGAAGCGAAGAACTTCGCGGTCATATTGTAGCTGATCAACTCCATTGAGACTTCAATTGATCTTTCATATATATATACCTCCCTTCAGGTAGAGCTCTCTGAACGACTGTTCGTGATATCTACTCGGATGTAGAAAATTCCGGCCAATTATGCAAGGTATCTAAGAAAATCCGAGAGGCAAAATAAGAGCCAGGGACTGTGACCCAATCCTACAATGACCTTATTGCACTATGGATGGAATGTGACCCGTACTACGACTACACTTAGGATTCTCCAGCCGACCTATTCCTCTTCCAGAAGATTGTAAAAAAGAATCACATGTTCCACTTCCTGACGTGCCTTAACAAAGACCTTGACGAATTCTGGGATTGTATTCTTGATCGGGATCCTCTTCCTTCCGTTCA
>NW_018207690.1:0-722 GCF_001263595.1 Phalaenopsis equestris | reverse complement strand
GGAGTGCCACAATCCTCTTCATCATTTTTGATCTACATAAGCCAAAGCCCATAGCACTGGCTACGTCTCCGGCATAAATGCGAGGAGGATGTATAGCTGATAATTGATCTTGTGGAACAGGATTTGATTCTGCAAGCGGTTCGGTACGAACGAAGAAATTTCGAACAAAAGGATCGGAACTCGCTGATAGGAAAGGAGAGAAAAACAAAGCAATGCCAAGAGCTCCGTCAATCCGCTGTTCATCGATAGACGAAGCTCTCTCTTTTTCATCTCGTGCCAGATGCAACAAAAGATTAGTCCTTTTTCCTTCTCGCGAACCACGGGAGAGCCCAGCGCCCAGAAGAGCAAAGCTCATTTTCGGGTCAAGCGGCGCATAAAAAAGGGCTGGCCCGTCAAAAGTCCGGTTCCTTCGCGAACGAAGTTCAGAATCCACAAGGGTTCGTAGAACGAAGGAAGTGTACAACTGGGGCCCACTTTTTTGTTGGAGAGAGAGAATGGAATTCCTCACGAAGTTCGAGACAAAGGCGCTAGGAAAAGTTTCTCTATAGCCTCTTCGTTTTGAGACATTCTGGCTTTGGGGTCGACCCCGGTAACAAAGAAGGAATCCATAAAAACTTGGGATCCAACACCATGATAAAATACTACCCTCATGATTCGACCATGTCCCTGAGATTTGATAAAAGAAAGGTGCATTAGCGGTTAATACGTTAGAATTGGATAAG
>NW_018207689.1:0-722 GCF_001263595.1 Phalaenopsis equestris | reverse complement strand
CATCGCACAAAATAAGCTGTCCCAAGCTGATAGAGAGAAAGGAATAGGGGAAAATGTAAATATTTATTTACATTATCTTATCTATTTAATAACAAACCATGTCTAATATTTGCAAAGATATGTAGGTAGGGCCACAGAAATCTTAGAAAATCTTCTCAAGTCCTCATCAGTGGGAGTCGGAAAGCCATCTGAAGATCCTCCAGAGATTTTGCTTCACATGCGGCCAGATCCAAATGTCATTCATACCTATATTTCTTTCTTAATTAGGGTTTAGAAATCTCAAGCTTTTATAGCCCATACCCTCCCCATAACTACCAGCATGTGACAGCTTCTGTATATTCTGTTAACAATTACTACGGCTGTTGAGATTGATGCCATGCATGCATGAGCTTCAAGGGGGGAAGAATTTAAGGAAAAAAAATAAGCTTTCTATTTCATTTGCTTCATTAAGTGTGATGATAGATTCAATATTTGTTGGGGTTATAAAAATAATTATCTTTTGTTGGATTTGAATATGAATATAACAAAATTCTACAAATACAATTATATGCTCAAATATGTACTTAGGTTGATTATGTGTGTATTGTGGTCTGTTGGTAGAGCAGCTTCTCTGAGAGTCGTAAGTCCCCTCAGGTCACGGGTTCGAATCCTCTCGTGTGTATAGTACGGTACTCAAATATTTAGTACACTTAGGGATGATAGAGACTCATCTAGTAGCCTTC
>NW_018207688.1:0-722 GCF_001263595.1 Phalaenopsis equestris | reverse complement strand
ATTGTGTAAACTTTATTCATGAAATGATCCTCTATCTATTGGAATGAGGCTTGTAAGAAAACATTATGTACCCCTAGTAAAGTAAGTACAATAGGGGGTATTTTGGTCAATGCATAATTATATGGCTGCGAGCATGAGATGGCGTTCAACAAGATTTTGATTCTGGCTGCTATGCATTGGGAGTTTGAAAGAATGATCGGCAAGGTCATGACCTGGGTGGCTATGGCTAAAAATTGGTCAGGGCGATGCCATCAGATTTCTTGAGATCTGGGTGGTTATTATCATCGCCCGACCTGGTTACAGAAAGCCAGCAAACTAGTCCACTTGATGTTAGTACAATTAACACTTTGAGAGGATGGCCGAGTCTCATCCGTCTCGTGGTTATTTTTCCTCGGTCGACGAGAGTCGACCTGATAAAGATGGGCACCCGAACTGTTTTTAGTGGGTCCTGGACCACCACGTCATCTTCTATACCAACTTTTGAATTTCATTGAGATTCATGCTGACACATTTTTTATGTACAATTTGGCTCTTATATTACATTCAAATGAGGCTCCGTAAAGTTCTAGTTATACGAAGCATTAATCACTCGTTCATTTCTTTCAACAGCTATTGTTAAATAGTAACTAGAATTGTTAGAAGATCACATATTGACATGAGAAAATTGTGTCAAGTTTTCGAGTAAGGATCAAGTTCAAATGACATGTGAACCTATGAATTAA
>NW_018207687.1:0-722 GCF_001263595.1 Phalaenopsis equestris | reverse complement strand
TTGAGTATCAGGAAATCCCGTCAGGCATAATGTTAAGACAAACCAACAAGTTAACGAGTGCATTATTGTGGTGGAAAAATTTGAAGCACTTGCACCAACATGAGGGAAAAGATAAGATCACTACCTGGTCCAAAATGAAACAAAAGATGCAACGTCATTACTTATTGATTCATTATCGACCGGATGTTCAAATCTTACCTTCAAAAGTAGAGAGGCGACATCACCAGATGACTGCCACACCTTACATGTAGAGTTCAAATTCAGGATCGAGCAACAAGAGTATGCTCAGGGGAAAACCAAAGCTCTCATTTAAGGACACTGGTTCAAAGTGCAGAATAGGTGAAACCACTCTGCATTCCTAAATCTTCACAGATAAAAAATGTTTCAATTGTCATGGATTTGGGTGCATAACTAGGAGAATGATCTTTTTCACTGATCAGAAAACAGTAGAACAAATAAACAGTGATCCACGAGAAAATGAAGATTTGAAGAGGATCTCAACTTTTAGCCGACGAGAAAGATACACTAGCGATTCCAACTGACTCCATGAGAGCGACTCCAGCTGAATTAATTATACTTATTCCATAATAAAGTGACTTTGAGAAGAATATACCTGAAAAGAAACAACCCATATTGTCGAAATTGCCAGATATCATGATCTACAAGACACCTAATGGGTGTTTGCCACTAAAAGTGGTTCAAAATATCAAAAATGAGAAGCT
>NW_018207686.1:0-722 GCF_001263595.1 Phalaenopsis equestris | reverse complement strand
CCCACGTAGTGGGATTAAGGCTTTGTTGCTGTATTACCTGATTTTATTTTTGCTTTTTTCACTCGTGTGCTGATTATTTGCAATCTTAATATCTAAAGCATATAAATAAATTGCTCAAATAAAATAAAAATATAATAAAATAAACAACATTTTGGTTGTTGAATCATTGCTCTTGAAGTATTTTAGCCAGCTTCAATTTCTTGCATTTTTTGCATTTTTTTCTAACTAAAAGTTGCTTAATATCTTTGAATGCTTCGTGTTTGTTCAGTGCGATCAATCAATATTTCTTGATTTATTGCCTGATCTTCTTTTTGCTTTTTTCACTCATTTGTGCTGGTTAGTTGCTTAATAATTTTGAATTACAAGCTAGCTTCATATGCTTGCATTTTTGGGGTAACGTACATTTTTCTAATTGAAAGTAGCTTGATAATCTTGCATTAGGAGCTTTCCTTGACTTGCACATGTCTTCTGAGTGCCTCTAGTTTTTAAATTTGTCCTCTTAGTTTGTACCTGAAATGTTAGCATACAAACATGCACAAAATTTATCTAAACTTTGTTAGATGAAAGCCAAATTGTGTTTGTGATTACTAAAACACATTAATGCCAATTTAAGTTATTCGTTTACCATTTTAAACTTGCATATGTTAGCATATCTTTACTGGTGTTGTACAAGTAAATTCTAATGTCATAAGTAAAGCCTGCGAACCCGACCCCTCTTTCAA
>NW_018207685.1:0-722 GCF_001263595.1 Phalaenopsis equestris | reverse complement strand
TTTTTTTTTTATACCTTAGTAAGAGTTTGGATCTCCCTTCTCAACCAACTTGAAAGCCAAATGTTCTGCCGGCGATATCTCTGGTGCTTCCAATATTGTTGAACGTTGAATATATTACCTTTAAATGCAATAATGTAATACGGCATTAAAAAAAAAGTAAAACGGATAGATGCTGATAGAATATTAGCAATTACCTGGCTCACTGTTGTAGCACTGTAATCTGAACACATGTCCGCTTGTAAAAAAGCTTCACAATACCAAACATCCAATTCATTTAGATGGATGCTAACAAAGCAATTGACAGGGGAACTCAATAAAAAGAAAATAAGCAGAAACACAAGAACAAAAATCAGCCACAAACCTATCCTGACTAGCCCCGTTCAAATAAAATCGGCTAAAAGATTCTCCATAAAAACTATAAACAATGGAAAAATTTTCAACCTGCATAAAGATAAAAATAGTAAAGACGAAAGGTACACTCGCAGAAATGAATGTTGCATTGATAAGGTGTAATAATATACATGTGTGTGTGTGTAATTCAGAAAATTTAAATATTCAAAATTATTTAGATAAATAATATAACAATCAAATTTAACAATATTAATGATTATGTTTAATTTTTTAAAATATATGTCAAAATTTACATTAATTTTATTTAACTTTAAAAAAGTGGGGAAGAGATATGACACTTGTTTATACAAATGCTAAATTTAAAACAAATG
>NW_018207684.1:0-722 GCF_001263595.1 Phalaenopsis equestris | reverse complement strand
GATTTTAATATTTAGTATTATGAATGATTTAAGTGTATTTGTTGATATAGCATCGACAGTGACAAAATTTTGCTAAAAGTTATGATTTTTATGTAAGAAATGATTGTTATTTAAATATTTATGTGTTTCTGATACTTTTATTCAATTTTCTGCATTCAGATTTTTCTTTCAAGGCCTGTGGGCCGGGCCGGCCTATGGAGTGAGTGGGTTTGGCCATGATTTTTCAAATAGAAATCGGGCTCAAGCCAGAACCGAGCTCGTTCTGACTAGTCAAAGCCAGATTAAGCCCGACTCACGCCAAACTCGACCCACACCAAGCCCATCCCGTCTGATTTCTTTTCTATCACATCAAATTTACCACTAATTATTAATATTCACAACTCAAACACTTTTCAATGCATAGGTAAAATGATATGTAGATAAATATCAAAGTTTTTGTGTGAGATATGTGAATACATAAGAATTTCGTGTTACGTAGGTAAATTTTGCTTTGGCCGAATCATTCTTCCACCTTTCTCTTTGTTCCTAATATAATTCTTTTAGCTTTTGAATGGATTATCTTTCATTGAATTCTTGAAAATCTTATTTTAATTTCAGAGTATAATTTATTAGTGGGAAAATTACATACATAGCACCGAATTCTTATGGATTTACTGATTTCACACCTAAACTTTTATTTTTACACACACAGCATTTTACTTTATGGAGGAAAGATGAATTTT
>NW_018207683.1:0-721 GCF_001263595.1 Phalaenopsis equestris | reverse complement strand
ATATATTTGAGGCCATGATTTTTAACATTAGCGGTTTTTTCTCTTGCCATCTACAAATGTGAGTCCTTGGGGCAAACCTTTTTGGATTGTATTAGACAGATCTAATCTTCAGTGTGCAAATCTATAAAGTTGTTGCCTTATTAGCCTTGTTATTTTGATGACTCTTTTTAGTTATTTGATTACTAGATAATTTAGATTTTGTGGTTGATAAGGTTTTGCAAAGCTTTATTTCATTTAACTAATTGATTTTTGTCAGTAACAAAATCAATTAGTTAAATGAAATGAAGCTTTGCAAGATCTTATCAACCCCAAAATTTAAATTATCTTATAGTCAAATAATTAAAAAAAGTCGTCAATAATAAGAATGAAAAGACAAAAATTTTGTAGATTTGCACTATGGAGATTAGATTTGGTATAATACAACCTCGAAAAGGTTTACCCCAAGGACTCACATCTGTAGACGACAAGAGAAAATATTGCTACTGTTAAAAATCACGACCTCAAATATATATGTGTGGTGTGTGTGTGTTTCCTTTGTCCACCAACAAGCTCAAGCTATATGCTTCCTAGTTTCACTGTTAGGTTAATTTTTTAGTTTATCACCTGACCTTTAAAAATTCACTAGTTGCTTGAGAGAAATTCAATGTGTGACAGTCTGTCACTTTTATATGCAACTGTTTTCATTTCTATCTACTTGTACTTAACTTTGTGCTCAAATTTA
>NW_018207682.1:0-721 GCF_001263595.1 Phalaenopsis equestris | reverse complement strand
ACTTTTAAAATATTGCTTGGAACAAGTTCATGTGTTAGTCACGTAAACTAGGTTAGAAATTGCCCTTCTTGTGTTGGTGTGATTGGTAGCCTTTTACCCTAAGTTGGGTCTCATATACATAATGCTTATGGTTTCCTATGGAGTTATTTGGAAAGAATTGTCAGGGCCACCTATCTGAGTCTGAGTTTCCCTATAACATAAATTCTTACATCAAGCCTCAATCTTTTATATGTGGCATCACGTTTCATTTTACTCACTCATGTTTTCCTCGGGTTGTTTTTAATTTCTTGCACACTACTATGACATGTTTAGTGTACTACTCTTACAACAATGACAAGAATCACATGTAAGCATGTTTACTTTATTTATTACTGCACTTTCCTACACTTCTACCACATGTATAATTTAATTATATTGAAAAGGCCCCTAGAGTTGATAACAATAGGAAATATGCTAGGTGGAACTTTAAAGCAAGCTATGACTAGACATTTTAATATTCACATTCAAACCTTAAACCTGCAATCATCACGACATGAAGCTCGGATCAAGGTGAAAGCAGATAGAGGACAACTTCAGAGGATGATCGAGGATCAATAATGAAGCAGATCTATCTAAACAAAACATTCCTTAGTCTTGAATAACAAAAACATGTAGGACTTCAAGGTTATTCATCTTATGCGGCATAAATCCTCACTCCCTCTTACAATTTTGCACAATCATG
>NW_018207681.1:0-721 GCF_001263595.1 Phalaenopsis equestris | reverse complement strand
TTCATCTAATCGAGATAAACCTATCTATGTGACCAAGTGGACATGCATTGTTCATCTCTTTCATAAAAGACCAACCCAATACTCAATTTTAAAATTTTGAATCTATACCTTCTCCCAAAAGGTGAGACTTCAATTGGGCTTGACAGAGAGCATCGTATTGATGCCATGAACCTTCTCCTTGCCTCAATTTTCTCTATGGATGGGCCTAAGTATGACCTAGACCAAGTGGCGACTCAGGTTGGTGTTGGAGTGGGTTGGAGGGCTCAAGAAGCCTCAATTTTTATTGGTAGATATGTATTTAAGACTTGTGAAGTTTTTGGAAGGGTTGGATTAGGGTTTTGAGCAAGTTGATGTCGACGCCCAATATTTCCCTGGATTTGACTAGTAAATTTGAGGTTGTCTGGTGGTGGAGGTGACCTAAGGATGGTGGGAATGACTTGATTTGATCAGTGGGGGGAGTTTTGGACTTGGGAGCAAGGGGGATAAGTGAATGTCTAGAAAGTTTGGTGGTTTGGTGAAGGGCTCGGTTTATGGCTATTTATAGTTATCGGAGGCCATGGGAGGAGCTTTACTGTGCATGGGGATCCCTGGTGGATTCTCAGAGCATGTGACGAGTATTTGCAGTAACTTTGGCAAGTGGATGGGAGCTTTTCCAATTTTCCAAGTGCTGGGCATGGTGGTGCCAATGAGGGTGAGGGTGGAATGGGACCGGGCTTGGAAT
>NW_018207680.1:0-721 GCF_001263595.1 Phalaenopsis equestris | reverse complement strand
GATTTGTATCTAATGTAGAGTTCTATTTGTAAATAGGAGAAGTCTAGGAATTTAATTGTAAATGTTATAGGGCTCTATATAAGCCCAAGCCATCAATGAAATGATTAGATTTTAAGAACAGTTATTTCTATTCAAATTTACACACATAGCACTACTTATGTAAATTTACACGCATATTCATCAATGAAATGACCATTCAATTAAGTCCTAGATATGTAAATTTCCCTACTTATAAAGATGTTTTTTATCTTTCTCACTTGAAATAAGATGGCATAGATACAACATATTCACACCCGGTAGTTTTAAGTTATTAACAGAATGGTCAAAGTTGGATTGCTAGTTTAGTGGCACTTGTTCTAAATTGAAGTTGGATAGGTGCATTCTGTCGAGTTCTAGCAGCTTTTCTCGCTCCTCAAAGTTCATTTTAAGCCCCCTAAAACCTTCAAATTCCTAAGAACATTGTTAATGCTTGATTAAAACCAAACTAGACATACAGTAGAACAAAATTGGAATTGCAAATTTCTTACCTTGTCGAAACTCTGAATCAAAATCAACATAGTGCGACGGATGATTAGTTGCAGATTTGCTCCTCTCAGCTTGAGTCCTGTATTATGAACAGAACAATGATTAAATGAGAGTGAATACATATGAGAATACATATATAAGCTCCCAAAAACTAAAATTAAGCCTTGTTTGGGACCACTTTTTTTTTTTTTTTTTT
>NW_018207679.1:0-721 GCF_001263595.1 Phalaenopsis equestris | reverse complement strand
TCTCTCTCTCTCTCTTATTTAATAAAACTTGTCATGTAATGTTATTTATTGTTGAGCATATTATGCTGAGAGATTCTTCTTTGTGCTTCTATGACAAGTCCTTGTCAACTCTATAGATGAAGAATTGCATAGTTTAGTGATAGCCATGCACATGAAGAATTTCATGAACCAAATATTTTTTTCTTCCCCTACAATATGTTATTATTGTCAACTATTTTGATCTCTAATGTTATGTATTAATTTTTTTGCCTAAACATTTATTTTTCTATGCTTTTTAAATCACACATTATTCATTCGGTGTCAGAATAGATGGTTTACATGATAGACAACAATTGTATTCTTTACGAAAGATTAAATGACATTAAATAGATGTATTATTCTTCTTATGTTAATATAGAGTTTTAGGCTATCATGAGATTACGTAGATCTATTTGACAGAGATGATATTACGTCTGGTACATGTATATGCGGACAAGACGTAATATTTCATCCTTTCGAGATGATATTATCCCCAATGAATGTAAATTTTTTTAGGCTCATCCGAACCCTTGTCTGCATATACATTCGCATTATTTCTTTATGAGAAACTTTTTTAAAAAATATTAGTCAAGAACTACGATTCAATTTTTTTTTGAAAGAGACTACACTCAAGTATTTCCAAAGAGTTGAGAGTTTTTATAGAACTTCTTTAACCATTAGTGATAAGTATGACAACTAATAT
>NW_018207678.1:0-721 GCF_001263595.1 Phalaenopsis equestris | reverse complement strand
AAATCACAAAATCACTACTTTTTCAAATCACGAAATTAAAAAAAAACGGCCAACAAGCCGGAACATCACCACCTCCTCAGATATAGTCCACAAAGAGGAAATAAACTCCACACAGGAGATTTGAAAACAACTCTGCTAGAAATTGTCCCCCAAACACATCGGAAACAACTATTCATAGCCTCCTAGTCCTACACAAGAGGAAGGAGAGTGGGGAGGTAAGAAAATTCCAGAAGAAAAACCTTTCTAGAAGAAGATGTGGAAGGAGCATGAAGTAACCCCGGATCGTGTAGATTCACAATCAGTCTTGTTCCTGTGTGTGGGATTGTTATCCTTCTTCCGATGTTCTGTGATCCCGCTATGACCTATCCAACTTCCCGCAAATTTGCTGAATTTCCGCATCATATGAAACTTCGTGCGGTTTTCCACGGTGTAGCGGGGCTTCGCTGTTTCGAGGCGCCCCGCTCAAGGAGCTATTCTGTGCCTGATTTCAGGCATCATTCTACGCCTATGTTGGTCTCTTGGGGTTGGGGAACTTTGACTTCATTGGTCGAAACTTCTGCTTCGTTGTCAGCCACCCTAGATCCCACTAGCGACTGCACTCTCTTGAGGTATCCGATGGTCTTCTCTATCTTGAGAGCAAATGTCCATATCAATCCGTTCTTATGAGGTCGTGCACCACATTTATACTGATGAATCTTCCCAAAGTATCTTATGATCAGTT
>NW_018207677.1:0-721 GCF_001263595.1 Phalaenopsis equestris | reverse complement strand
CTTCACCACGTTGCTGGCCCCACTCCGCCCTCGGTACTTCTCTTTCGGCTTTAGTCGGAGATTTGTTTGTTATTGTTTTTTCTCTTTTCTTTTGTGTCAGGTTGTATCCCCAATTCAGTAGTAATAAAAGTTTGCTTTTTGTATATCTACTAAATTTCATTGAGTTCCGGTATCATTCGGTATCACGGCTAGGCCAACTTGAGTCCCATCCTAGGATTTCTAAGTATCTGCCCCTACCAAAGCCACCTTCACTAAAACTTTTTCTTTTCCGATTCCGAATTCTCCAACAAGTATTTTACCTAACCCTAATTAACCCTTGCTCATTTTCAAAATCAACAACTTCAAATTAAATTTTCTACACTGTTAATGAGTCCCATACACATTGCCACCAACAAGATACATGCCCGAGCCTTCATGGGAGGAGATACAATGTGAGATCGCCGACTTCAACAGTGGATTATGGACATGGAAGATGAAATTCAACTGAAGGCTGCCCTTGACCACAATCTGAAAAGTCGAAGGAGGGAACAAGAAGATATGAAGATGAAATGAGAAACACAACGCCAGTTCCTACCAACTTACCATCGCCAAAAGTTGCAGACACTAGCTTCCCAAGTGGAGAGACTGCACCACCAAGCGACCCCCTTAACTACTATCCAACGAAACCAATTTGCAGGTCTGTCATGGCCAGAAAATGTTACAAGTGTCACGAATTTGGGCA
>NW_018207676.1:0-721 GCF_001263595.1 Phalaenopsis equestris | reverse complement strand
AAACTAATTAAATTACGGTAGACCGGGTTTCTACATTGCCCAACAATATTTATTCTCTCATGTTTATTCTAGTTTTATTTTCTAAAATTTATATTTTAAATTATTTTCCAATCCAACTTGAAAAGAACAAAAATTAATAAAGTTTACAATAGCCCCATCAATAGTGAACTTAATATTAATTAATTTATTATTACTATTATTTACCTCAATAATTTTATTTTTTTACTTCTTACTGCTAGTATTCCTACATTTTTATTATTGAACTTCTCAATGTACATTGGATTTATCCCCTTCACATATCAACTCCCTCTTCCAAAACGATCTTGTTCTTGGATGGCATTGTTTTCCTTCTATACTTCAGAGTTCTTTCATTTTCCTAGCATTGTGGCCTCTATGGTTTTTTATTTTGGGGTTTTTTGAAGTATATTGTATTTTCCCATATCGTATGCCCCGCGTCTAAAAGGCTATACACCCGACAGTCGGGATATGATGAAAAATATAAATTATTTTTTTGTACTTACAAGAGAAAGTTCATCCATAAGTAGTTATACATAATATCTACTAGCATTAAAAAAACAACAGACAGTAAAATTTTAAGCAAATACCTAGCAATGAAGTAGAACAACACCTAATGAGAATAAAAACTACAGAAAAAAAAAAATCAAATCCAAAAAGAATACAACTAAACTAAGGAAAAATATTACATCAGTACTACGCACAT
>NW_018207675.1:0-721 GCF_001263595.1 Phalaenopsis equestris | reverse complement strand
ATAAATTTAAAAAGAAATTTTGTATATGAATAGATTAAAATAATTCATTCATCTACACAAAATAATGTTGATCTAGTACATGGGGCTGACTACTCTAGACGTAGTATTTGTGGCTATCATGATAAAAAAAAGTCAAATTTTTTAAATAGGTAAATATATAAATTATATTTTATTTAGGTACCAATTAGCTAATTTAAAAAAGAACCATACCAACTTTAAAAATTTGTCCAATTGAAAATGGAAGAATCTTTCTTTTATGAAGGATTCTATTGACAACAAATATTTTCTAATGAAGTTTGTCTCAAATAAAATGTCTCTTTATGCTAAATTTATTATGGGCCCAGTCCATGGGCCGAGGGAAAGATTGGCATCACATTGATATTATGAACATCAAAGTGGAGGATACCCCATCCTATTACCCAACCCACGTTTCATAGCCCATGTATGCTTTGAGGTTATATCAGGCAGAGTGTAGGATAAGAAATTTCTTTTAGTTTATTTTGAATGAATCTTTTAGTATCATACAAATTTTACAATATAGCCATTAAATCATCAAAATAAACTAATAGAGCAAAAGCTATGATAGCCTAGGTACATTATGAGTGGTTGGAGACTCGTATAATAGCTCTGGTCATTCCTTATATATATATACATATATATATCGCACACACATACATAAAAAAATAATTGCATGAAATAATTATGGTCTCCTTATATATAT
>NW_018207674.1:0-721 GCF_001263595.1 Phalaenopsis equestris | reverse complement strand
GAGAGTCACCCATAGCTCCTTTTTAATTCCTCCACTAATTATGTCAAAAAGAGTAGACTTTATAGTGTGATAAAAGGGAAGAGACAACTTGCCACCTAATGTGTGCATAATTTCAACAAGAAAGAAAGAAAGAAAGAAAGATGCAACCAACTTTGATGATAGTATTTACCTAATTAATTTAAAAAATAGGCCAAATAAAGCAATTTTGATTTTTGTGATATATTGCTGGCATCAATGGCCAGGCTTACATCATGCAATTATTATTTATATTATGACACTGAATGAAACTAAATCAAATCAAGGAATTAATTTTATTAAAAATAAAGAATAAACCATGCATCAATTTGATTCTAGATCTCATAATGGCAAGCATTCAGTTGGTTTGGATGGATAGATTCTTAAATTGGTCAAACCAGTAGCAACTAAAATCTGACAAATCAAACAAAGTAAAATTTTGATGAAACAGTACTCATAAAATTGAAATTAATATTGATTTAAACAATTCTGTTACCAACAAACAAAAATTTAGTTGTTAATTGGAGTTTGATTATGAACACATATTATGAATTACATAACTTATATATAAAATATCAATTTAATTTCATGAGTCCTTCATTTAATTTTAATTTTTTTTTTCAATTTTTTGATTCGTTCATCCAAATGAAATTAAACGAAATCAATAACCAAAAAACCGAATATTGAGATTTTAAAAATAAAAAAA
>NW_018207673.1:0-721 GCF_001263595.1 Phalaenopsis equestris | reverse complement strand
TTTTTTTTTTTTGGTTTAGACTTTTCGTCGAACGCCTTGGCGGCGTGTAGTTTTGAATTCATTTGGTTGTTGATTTTGGTGCAGGGGACGGTGGTGGAGGGAGAGATGGGATCAGCTTTGGTGAGGGTTTGGGAATGAAAGTATCCGATTGGATGATGATTTTATAGGTATAAATTGATGAGGATATAAGTTTGGGCATAGGGGTGTAAATGAGTTAGTCGTCTTCGAGTGATTTTCTGCTACAGTTTGGGTTTGATTCATTAGTCTTGTTTGAGCTCGAGTTCGGGCTTCTAGATCTGTGTGTTCGAGCCGGCTCATGCGCCGATCTGTTTATTGTAAAATACGGAAAATAATATTAATTTAAATTAAGGTTATGATGAAATGATGATAAAACAACCTATTTGAAATAAATAATAAGAAAGTATTTTACATACAACATAAAATATTTTTAATAATTAAGGAAAAAAAATTAAAATTTTATATATTTTGAACTTATTTTATATTAATATTTTTAAATGTGATAACTCACGAACTTATGAGTTGAGCCAGAGTTGGCTCGAGCTTAGCTAGTCGAACTAATCTACTTACAATGTTAACAAACTTTTTATTTACATATATCAAAAAATTTACTACAGACTTTCATTATTAAATACCTACAAAAATAGAAAATGTTGTAAGACTGTATATGAAAATCATGTATTAACATTTCTAACAATGTACT
>NW_018207672.1:0-721 GCF_001263595.1 Phalaenopsis equestris | reverse complement strand
TACTTCATGATCAAGTTTACGTTCGAACTCCTAACGTAATATTTCTTCTGCTCACGAGCCACAACAACTAAAGACCTTGGCATTGAGCAAGACGCGCTGGGAAGAGTTTCATTTCTCCTCGTAAGCATCGGTCTGATAGAATTTTCTATATATGGTTGTTGGTATTGCCGAATTCGAGTCTAATGATCCATCAATGACACGATTTGGTGTATGGTAGTACAAGTCAGGAGCACAAATCTATCTTGAAAAAATATATATATATTTTGAAAACATTTATCAAAACAAAAAATGTAATTTCAAAAAAAATAAAAACCATATTTTATAACTTTTGTTTTACTTAGAAGCAAAAAATAGCGACAAAAAAATAATGCTAAACAAGGACTAAATTTATTAGCTTACGTTTACTTACTAGGAAGGTTTGAGTAAAACAAAAATGGCAATTCAAATAACAAAGGATGAGTTACATAAAAACATCATAAAGCAAATGTGTTATTCTTTTATTATAACTGCATGGATTCAAGAGTGATTAGGATCAACATTATATGCACACATGTGGAGGAATGATCTTCCCTGGATTCATGATGCTGTTTGGATCCAAAGCAGTTTTTATTCTTTTCATGGTCTGCAATGCCGCCATGCCAAGCTCTTCCTCGAGATACTGAAATAAGAGAAAAGAGACAATGAAAATTAAAAAAACATAAGAGCCAAAAAAAAAAAAAAA
>NW_018207671.1:0-721 GCF_001263595.1 Phalaenopsis equestris | reverse complement strand
TTTCATGAAATGGAGAAGGTTCAAAGGGGATGATTTTGGCATGCAATTTCTCTTGTGAGATTGAGAGAAAGGTTTGGAGTGAATTCATGTAAGTTTCATTGATTTTACAGAGAAGATCTGAGTGATATTTTAATATATTGCTGGTTCTTTATAGTGAAAATTTCATGGTGGTGGAGCCTCGTGGTTTTTCATATTCTTGAATTTTTTTCACACAAATTCTTGTGTGCTCTTTTGGAGTTGTTATGTTGTGCTTCTGTTTAATTTTTTTAAATTATGGATTTCTTGAATCGGTAGGATCATATTTTGTGATATAGTTTTGATTTCTAATTGATTGAAACCCTAGAAATATATAAGATTCCATCCCAACAACGAATAAAATATATAATTGTCGTTTAAATTAAAATATAGCATCTATTGCAGCACCTATAAAACTTATAAATATGGGTCAATATTTGTATTAAGGTCACAAAATCCAACTCTATACTTTTGAACAAAATTTTAAAACTCTTGCATCTCTCTCTCTTTTCTCTCGCATCATTTTTCTTTTATTTTTCTCTTATCACACGAGTTTTTAAGTGTAGGGTTTCAATATTGCTATAGATACAACACAATAATTTTTAAAACAATATAATTTATCATCATTATTATTTATATGTTGTTTCCATAATTTTAATATTTATTATATTATTTAGCTCAAGTTTTAATCGATCTTCTAAACCTT
>NW_018207670.1:0-721 GCF_001263595.1 Phalaenopsis equestris | reverse complement strand
TTTCCTACCTCTCGAATTGTAGGAATTGGTGAAATCACCTAACTCTCGAATTGAAGGAGCTTATGTTTTTGTATTCGTGTAAATTATTAGTGTGATATTGCTTTGATTTGGTGTTTGGGGAATAAAATTTGTATTTGCTCTAATTTCTCTAAAAATAATGTGTATATTTTAACGTTAGATCGTATCAAATTGATATCAGAGCAATAAATTATGTGAAGCAATGAAGGATAAGGTGGATTGAGAGCCCGAGTTTTGATTGAGTGCTATTTTCATACAATCACGAGTTAAGATCATTGGGAAAATGATGATAGGATCACAGAATCCAGGGTCGTGTCGACTTTGCGTATAGTCGCAATAAGAAATTCCATCTTTGGCCTCCTCGCACACCATCTTTGCGTACAACCGCATTCAGAGCTAGTTGGGAAGGTTTCGACGTGAAGGATGGCGGCTTACAAAGACCCAAAACTCCATATTTTGCCTCGTACATCTCTGTGGACGTGATATAGTCGCGATTAGAGCTAGCCAGGAAGGCAGCAATTGAAAAGCTTTGAAAAGAGACCTGAAGTTCCATCCTCCTCCTTAGTCAGGTGATACAGTCTCACTTAGAGTTTGCAGAGAAGGGGATGAAGGAATCACGGTGTGCGATCAAAGAAGTGGGAAGCATCAAAGAGATCATGGTGTCCAATCCTTGGTATTGAAGGGATCAAACTCATTCCGCTGC
>NW_018207669.1:0-721 GCF_001263595.1 Phalaenopsis equestris | reverse complement strand
AGGCAATGTAGGCCGAATAGAGGTTCGACTTTTGGTGGGCTCAATTTGCGCAAGCCTGGTTCTACATAATGGGTTTATTGAGTCTAAGTAAGGATTGAATCACCTGGAGTTCAGTACGACTCCAAGCATGAGTAAGAAGATGACATAGGACTGTCACGCAAAGGAGAGACGATAGGAGTTTGATTTAACTCACACAATTAAGCATATAGGAGCGGCAGAGCCCTAACGATCTTCCCCTCTTAAACGAATATCTTGCTTGTAGTATGCTCTCTTCTCCCTTGATGTATCTCTAGCGAGCTCAACAGGCAAAGCCTTAGTGATATTCATGGTGCTCACTGAGGGCCTAGAGACACAAGATTAGTTGAAAGAGACGCAACAATTTCATAGGGGTATTTGTGTATATGTACACCATCAATGTCTAAATTGGGTTCTACATAATATAACATCTTTAATATATATTCCAATGCAACTATTTGCATGTTTGCTAAAGTGTGTGTATTAGTTGAAAGAAAAAATAAAATAAAGCTTTCGCATAAATGTTGTTGATTTGGCATTTTATTAGATATCCTTATTTGTTAGTTTTTGTTTTTAATATTTGTTTATGAAATTTATCAAATATTCTTGATCGATGCACACCACCAGTTGCTTGAGGTTGGTCTTTAAATTGCATTTTGTATCAATTTTGTATGCATTGAAATTGAGCTCACAAATATATATATAT
>NW_018207668.1:0-721 GCF_001263595.1 Phalaenopsis equestris | reverse complement strand
TAATATGCAGATAGAAATGTAATATACAATATCAGATATATAAAACTGAGTCGAATAAGAAATCGTTGCTCTTGATGTTAAGCAAAATTGATTCACCAGTAATCTTTACAGGAACACCTTTCACCACTAAAATGGTGGAAGCGTGTCTTATCTCTCACAACTATCAACCTTCTATAAACACTTGAAATCAACTTGATTGCATTATGGCAATCTAAACATATCCGCAAATTCTTCACAACTCTAATGGTGGCACCAGCAGGAGAACTAAGCAGTCCAAATGCAATGGCCAACTTCTCACTGTGCCTGTAAACTGCATCTTCCTTCTCCTCTTCGCAAATGTCAAAAGACACCTCCTTTAAATCCGAAACATAACCAGCAAGCACCAGATCCCTTCCCATCTCTTCCAGCTTAGTGTGAATCTCTTCTATCCTTGGATGAGCCCGATCGCCTGCAACAAACTCATGCATTTCTCCATTGATTTCAATAAGACTGCACCCAGGAATCTTCTTTACACCTCTGTGCATCGCCATATCCTTCACCCTCGCAACGTCTTCCCATCGGTTGCACTTTGCATAAAGGTTCCAAAGCAGCACGTACGCGGCACCGTTATCGGGCTCAAGCTCGAGAATTTTGTTGGCAGCCAATTCCCCCATCTCCAGATTTTTATAAACTCTGCAGGCACCAAGCAGAGCACCCCGTACCCTGGAATTAGGCTTCATTG
>NW_018207667.1:0-721 GCF_001263595.1 Phalaenopsis equestris | reverse complement strand
AATTACATATAGATCATCCGAAACATTGATATTTACAAACTTACCATCTAGGTGATTTTTTGAACTACCAAACCAATGTGTTTACGTGCTCAACGATCAAACTATCGTGAACTTTATAAAAATATTGGTTAGGCTTTTATCATGAAATTTGTTACTCGAGTGAAATTGAAAATTTGATGAAAATGTTTGGTTGATTTGTAAATAGCAAGTTTCTGGTGATCTGCATGTAAAAATAACACCAAAACTTTGCTTCTTATTATTGTATTGAATGATTGAAATATATGTAAAATTGAAATTATGGCAAGTTTGTCTACATGATTGAAATAGAACAAGCATAATTAATTCTTTATATGATGTAAATGGGCATGAAAAATTATACTCGAGTTTGAGAAATATATGTACATTATACGTAATCCATAATTATGATGCAGACGAGCAGTAGAACGATGATTCTATATATGATGAGGAAGACTGACTATGCTACTACGTCTATGAAATAAAAAATTATGATATTGAAAGAAAGACAGTCCGACTATTTATTTGAAGTATATTATTGTTGCATTTTGTTTTTTCATGATAAAAAGTCACACACACACACAGATATATATATCTACAAGTGTTGCGTTCCCTAATTCTTTGATTGTCATCTGCAAAGTCAGCTCTAAGTCTCCTAGAGTCAGGGGTTTGAATTGCCTCTGTGTCATTAAGTGGAGTGGTTAGG
>NW_018207666.1:0-721 GCF_001263595.1 Phalaenopsis equestris | reverse complement strand
AAAAGGTTGGTACAACCCCATCTTTCGGATTTTTTATCTAGAAAAGAAAACGCTAGGTTTTGCCCTTTTGATTCATAGGGAAGGCACAAAGCACCTAATCATATGGGGTTTCCTCTAAGCACAAACAAAACTCTAACCTAAATCCTCTGACATCCAGACTGAGAGGGATCTAAGAATGAAAATTGTGATTGTTCAAGAAATCTCACCAACGCATTGATTGATGAATGGTTCTTTGGGCTTGTTCGAGCTCCTTCGAGGTGAGTATGACTACGCCATACTCCTTCTACAAGATATTGAAGAAGCTCTCCTCGCTGGAGAGGATGACGAGGTCACCGAATTTTTTCCTTCTCCCAAGTGGTGATGGAGCTCTCCTCATCGAAATGGAAGAAGAAATCACTGGTGTTTTCCTTCACCGAAGTCAGGAAGAAGGGTTAGGTTAGGGTTTGCTTATACTTTTTAGGATTGCTGGTAAAAATTAGGGTTTGCTTGGGTTAATTTAGGCTAAGTGGGGAGGAAGTAATGAAGATTGCTCGATTCGGGGTTTAGAAAGGGAGAAATGGTAAGAAAATTGAAGAGAGGGGAGATGATAGTTCGAACATGATGAGATATATAAGGAGATGGGGAAAGAATAGTATTTGTCCAAGGAGGAGGAAAAAGAAAACAAAAAAAGAAAAAAAAAAGGAACAAAAACCATGATAATTTATAAACTACATTATGAAAA
>NW_018207665.1:0-721 GCF_001263595.1 Phalaenopsis equestris | reverse complement strand
AAGAAAGAAACTCCCGCATAAAAGAAAGGGGGTGGGGAGGCCAAAAATGTTCAGAAATCAGCCATAAAATACTTCCAAACGAAGAAGGTGCATAAAAGGAAGCATGAGAGGACATGCAACACTGCCGTCGTTTCTCAGTGTCGCTCGATTAGAGAGATGCAACAGAAAACCCGCTCAACTTTGTTCAAGCCTTGGACCGGCTTACTTGGACCGGCTTACTTGGACCAGTTTACCAGCTGGCTTGTCCTTTGCTTTTGTGCGGGAGATGTGGCACGGGCGTCAGTCTCCCTTGGTTGAGAGAGCTTCGACCTTATTCTTCAGAACTTCTGTCTCCTTCAATCTAATCCTGGTCGCACCTAGGTCCCACTACTAGCTGCATTGTCGCCTGAAGAATCGAAGAAGTCGACATCACTAAAGCGCTCCTGGCCCCATAGATCCGCTCTCTAGAGACTGTGGCACACGCCTGTACTGTTGGATCCTCCCAAGTAACCCACGGTCGGGTCAGTCTGATGTGTCGCGAGAGTAGCTTGCATATTCCCGTCCTGTAGCGGAATTGGAGCTACGGTGTTGGTTGTGAGGTCCTGACATCCTCTCTGACACAATTGTCTCATGTTTGAAGATGGTGTCTCATCTTGTACCGTCAATAGAACTCGCCTCACCGACACCGCTTTGCTGGTAAGGGTTATTGTGATCTCGAGCTTTGCCGAAGGAAGTAGAATGA
>NW_018207664.1:0-721 GCF_001263595.1 Phalaenopsis equestris | reverse complement strand
CTTTTCAGGCTTGCAAACTCTCTTTAATCTTTAGTCTTCTTTGTTTGACTTGAAAATTTATAGACTTTTAATATGAATCAACATCTGTGCATTGAGTGAACTTTTTGATGATATATCAAACATAAATGATACTTTTGTTGGCGTGCCAATAAAACACTTTAAATGATAGTTTCTCTTTTTATTTTCAGATAAGAATGTTCTGATTTATGGTTGGTGAAACATGTCATCAATTTGAAAAATTTTATCTAATCAAAAAATTTTTACATGAAAATAGGACGCTAATTTTTTAGAAGAATTAAACACATTTGATATAGGTTAAACTATTTATAAAAATAGTTAATTGTAGCCGTAATGGTAATATTTTTAAAAGCCATTAACCTCTTATTTTCTTGAAGTGTGAACTAATAAATCTTCATGCGACTAACTCTAACTTGACATTCTGAATTACTGTGTCATCAGATTTTTGCCATTTAACTTAACAAGCCCTGAAGAACTCTAGTTGTTGTCGTCCATTGCGCGCACTCAACTCCAAACAAGATGACAGCAGTATGTTATGGGCAGAATGGCGCGCATCTTCGTATGAATAATTTTTACCTTTTTTTTTTTTTTTGGATTATATTACATGGAGAGCGCCTGTCATATTATTATTTACAAATCAAACATCAAAATTACTAAAAAAAAATGTTTTATACAGGACTTATTTAAAGAGACTTCTATTAAA
>NW_018207663.1:0-721 GCF_001263595.1 Phalaenopsis equestris | reverse complement strand
AGTATTATACTTATTCATATATAAGAGTTCCTTATAGAACTCTAGCTTAAAGCTAACATGACTCTTATTCTTTAGATAATAATTCTAGTTCTTCAAATATAAATTCTGTATTAAACAAAATATTCTCGACGAGAAAATAATACGTAAAAAATTTTAAAATATCGAAATACCCCTCTTAGTGAAGAGAATTTAAATAATTGGACTATTCCTAAAGTTAATAAGATTTTGACATATAAAATAGATACCTTTGTCAAAGGTAAGAGTTCGATAAAAACAGTTGAACAATCGATTTTCATAGATGAAAATGAAAAAACAATTCATCTTATAATTCATAAATATTTGCAAAAATATCTGCAAGAATATCAACATATTCATATTGGCGTAATCCAAATAACATTTAAATCTTTAACACTTAATGGATTAAATGCATCTACTATTGCTTGTTTGAGAGAAGACAAATGCCTAAATTAGGCTCAATCATTTATGAGAGTAATTGAAACTAGTTTATGTCATGGAACGATCTATTTTAATACGTTCCCAAACTTTAGTTTCTTCTCAATAGATATAAATCTGTTTGAAGCAATTAAGCTTCATATTCAGTTATATGGGTATCATTTCTTACTTATATCAAAGACAATGACTCTGGTTGATCGAGTTCATTTTAAGATAATAAATATTTTATGTCCTACGGTTAGGGAAAACGTTCAACCTATAAAAAAAA
>NW_018207662.1:0-721 GCF_001263595.1 Phalaenopsis equestris | reverse complement strand
CCACCCAAATCTTTTATATCATATAAAAAATATCACAATTTTAACTTTTAAAAGGTAAAATACACTTTTTTTATGTATAGATGAGGTGACATTTATGTAAAAGTTCAACTTAGGTGTAGATAAGTAAAACCATATAAATTGGTGGTATGTAAATAATTCTTCCGAAAGGAAATTGATGAAAAAGAAAATGTATTGTGAATGATGGAGTAGCCATATAAAAAGCACAAGATTTGATCTCTTGTTGTTTCTATTTGACAATACATGATGGCGTGTTTAATCTTAGAGTAGCCATATAAAAAGCGCAAGATTTGAGCTCTTTTAGTTTCTATTTGACAATACATGATGACTTGTTTAATCTTATTTCTTATAGTTTCTATTTGACAATGCATGATGGCGTGTTTAATCTTATTTGATGAGTGTTGAAAGTAGGAGGTTATGGGGGGCTGGTGATTAGATTCTTTGGGTTTTAATTTTTCATGAAATTTGTATGACTAGTCTATTTTATTGATTAACAAAATTATATATTAATAAAAAGACAAATGTTACCCATGCGCAAGAGGATGGCATGGAGATGGCCTAAAGTTGTGGGATTGGTTTGATATTAGCAAAGAAATTACGGGCCAAACTTCTACTGCAATGATAATTGTGGTAAATCATTGAAAATAAGAGGCACTAGGGTAGAGTACTCCAATTTTGTTTTCACTTCAAATGAAATAAAAAA
>NW_018207661.1:0-721 GCF_001263595.1 Phalaenopsis equestris | reverse complement strand
AAAAAAAAAAAAAAAAGATTAACATTCGATCAATCTGCAAAAAAAAAAAATGACGATGGGGAGAACAGGGGAGCTCACTATAATCTGCGAAATGACGATGGGAATGGAGAAGCGGCGGAGGACGAAGTGGGTGATGCGGGTGAAGATGAAGATGATGACTATCTGGTAAAGGAGAAGGGGAAGCGAGAACAAGAGGGTGTTGTCCGATAGCCACACGCCGGACGACGTCGTCATAATGGCGTGGAAGCAGAACACCCTCTCCTGCTTCGCCGTCACATTCTTGTAGAAATCTTCCGGAGTGACTTCCAGAGACATGATTATTTCTGCTTTATTTCTTCAGATTCCGGCCTCGATCGATAATGGAGCTTGCAATGGAGAAAGCTCGGGAGATGGGATGAAGGAAAAGAGAAGAAGGGAACGTAAAAAGAGGTTCATTTTTGTTTGTTTCTTTGCTATTTATAGAAGAGCCGCGAAATAGCCGGAAAGAAGAAATGGTTAGCATTTACCGTTCTCTCCTGACCGACCAGAAATGATCAGCCCTGCTTAAACTGGTAATAAACTTTTGGGCTAATTATATACACAGCACCCCCGAATATTATTTTTTACGAAAAAAATATTAAGGATATGATAGATAGGAATTTAATGAAATTGTAATGATATTAAGGTATATATATGGGTATATTATCAATCCGTATGTACAGATTCCGGACGTTCGCTCATT
>NW_018207660.1:0-721 GCF_001263595.1 Phalaenopsis equestris | reverse complement strand
ATATATATATATATATATATTGTTAAGTATAGTTGGGCAATGAATGATATTTACGTTATTCCTTAAATTTGATTAGATACAATGTTTGTTTTGATATAATGAGAGAAAGATCTGCCATTTATTTACATGTCAATTGTATACTGTATATACACTGCATGTGTTTGAAGAAAATCCAATTCCTACATCTGCTACAAATAAACGGCCTCCCGCTCCATCGAAACAATGACACTGTCATAACTAAACGAGAATGGCTCCCGGGATGAAGAAGATGATAAGAATGATAGCCTCTGACGGGAAGGAGGTGGTGGTGGAAGATGTGGTGGCAATAAAATCTCAGAGAATCTATCACTTAATCAAAAACCAATGCACTGAAAATGCAATACACATACCCAACATCACTTCCTCAATCCTCTCGAAGATCTTCCTCTACTGCGAAAAGCACCTCGAAAACTCGACGCTCAATGCCAACCATCTCAAGGAGTTTGACAACAAATTCATCAATGTTGATGTCCAAACACTTGATGACATAATCATGGTGATTAATTAACCATGTTCAAATTTCTTACTTTCATCCTTTGTTTTCAATTATATGTATACCTTCTTTTTGATGTTTGTACATATTGGCTAATTAGGCGGCTACTTATTTGGAGGTGAACGAGTTGCTTGATTTCATCTCCCAAAAGCTAGCAGATTTCATCAAGACGGAAAAGCCTAGAGGAAA
>NW_018207659.1:0-721 GCF_001263595.1 Phalaenopsis equestris | reverse complement strand
ATATATATATATATATATTGATCACAATGATATATATATACTAATGCCATGCAATCATATGAATGATATGAATTGCATAAAATGAATGTGTATGCATATTTGACGGCGATTTAGTTCATGTGTTTATGATATTAGTGGGGAACGCTAGAATACCCATGAGAATAAATGGACAGAATATTATTATTGATATATCTTAATTGACATAATTTTAGATGATGTTCCTGTGATAATTGTACAGTCATAAGAAGATATAGTCTCTTTGTTGATATAGTAAAACATATTAAATGTTATGAACTATTGTGAAAAATCATATTTAAAAAAGTAAAATGTTTAATACTTATATTAATTTATAATATTCCTGAATAGCATGCCTATCATTCTTTTTTTGTTATATTACTTTAGTTTTTAACTAGATGTATTCATTGGTTTTGTAGCTCAATGTTTTTTAAATAAATTTTCAGTTTTAATAGAGGAAATATTTATAGAAGATGTGGACATCCATAAATAAGATAAATTTATTTTATTTTATTTAGTGGATCTTTTATTATGTTTGCATAATTAAATGTTAGTTATAGAAAATGAATGTAGAAGAATTTAATTTCCACAGTTTGATTGTTTGTTCCTATCTCCAAAAAATTTCAAGCCCATAATCTGTTGCGACAAGTTTATACAACAAACCATTACCCTAAAAATTGAATTTTAAGTATTACAAATGTAAATA
>NW_018207658.1:0-721 GCF_001263595.1 Phalaenopsis equestris | reverse complement strand
TTCTCCTTTCTGATTGAATCCTCTTAACATCATTTAATTGGTGATAAGCTCCTGAGCATCAATATCAAAATACGGTAACATTTGTAGATTCATTAAGTTGAGCAATGCTCCTACATCTACTAGGATTCTGGAAAGCACAAATCGACCGATGTTGACAGAAATGTAGAGCGGTCGGTGGTGCCAAGTAGCAAGTCTTCATTGATGAAGGTTACCCTAAGCTCTTCCTGTAATGAAAAAACTTCATTCGGGGACGTGCTAGCCATTTGAGCTAAGCAAATTTTTGGATCAAGTAGAGTCTTGATCAATGCTTCTCTCATCTCCCTTGACATGATTAGAGTGTCATAGATGCTTAGCTTGGCTGGAAACTTCATCAGATGAGCTAGTACGTTATAATACACTTTTTTTTAGCCTTTTATTTCTTCATGAGCATGTGTTTCTTCCATCAGAGGAGGTGCCATTCTTGTGTAACGACTTGTTTTCCTTTTTCCATTTGAGCCATTCTTGGGGGAGGGGGGGCACTCAAATTTACTTTTGTTATCTCTTCCATCTTTTGAGTTGAACCCGGAGGTTCTTCTTCTGACGTCGGGGTTGATTCTTCTAGCATCAATTCTAAATCTGAAAAGTTCAAGTTGATTGCAATCGACATTCCTTTGCACTCAAGAATTGGTTCTTCACTTCTTGAACTGTTGACCGACCTTTTTTGTAAATCAACAATTACAAG
>NW_018207657.1:0-721 GCF_001263595.1 Phalaenopsis equestris | reverse complement strand
AAGAAAAAATGGAGAGATCTCACCGAAAAATGGAGCAGAGACCACAAAAGAGGAAGAAAGATCCATTCACGCCGAAATCGCCGAAAACCCCAGAGCTCCTCTTTGCCCTAGCCGAAACATCAATGTATCATTCGTGTGTCATATACCTTAAATTGATATATATTTAATATGTTAATAAAATTAGGTTAATTGAGGTTTGGGAAGCTGGCAAAAAAACTTTGCATGCGAGTAAGGGAGGAGATCGATCTGAAACCCTATAAGATAAATATTTATATTATTATTAGAATTAGTGATATAATTAGTTAAATTAATGTCATTAAAATTTATTCAATTACGAAGTGTACAAGAAAGCTATTCTGAATTGAGTTTGGTAAGAGATTGTTTATATAGTGAAGTGGAGGAATGAACTTTTCAGAGATCACTTAAGGATTAATGCGATTTCAAAATTTCATTTATCTTCTTTATTTTAAAATGTATATTTGAATGCACGTATGCTGCAGCTCAATTAGATTTAAGTTACAATAGATTCTTCATGTTATTAGACAGGAAATATATACATCATAGAAAATATATACAAGATATGTATGATAGAAAATATATGCAAGGTATGCATGAAAGGGATGCATAATATATATGATATACATGATATGCATCATATGCATTATTAAAAAGTTATACAAGATATGTATGAGATGCATGATATGTATAATATACATGATAT
>NW_018207656.1:0-720 GCF_001263595.1 Phalaenopsis equestris | reverse complement strand
CTTAGATCTCTTAAGGATAAACTTGTAATTTTGAACTAATTTCATGGAATATGTTTGTTCCTTATTAAAAGACTAAATTGTATTTAACTCTTGGCGTGGGGCTTTAAATCAGTGAATTATTGACTTTTTAACTTGTGCCCCTCATATTTGAATCATCCAATCTCCATTATCTTCCAAACCTTAACAATTTAGATATATTTTTACGCCTTTGTAGAAAATTGTGTGATTTGGTTTCTACCCTTTCACCCTTGTGTTTCAATCATCTCAAAGGATTAATTTATCATAAATATTACCATTTTATCCACTAGTTTGACTTAATTTTAATTAGAGTATAGAATTCCAAATTTACAAATTTACCCCTAGGGTTGCCTGCCCCATATAATTTTTAGTTTAACACAAATGACCATGTAACTTTGTTGACACATTAGTCATGGGTTAATTGATACATCAAAGAAGAATTTAGTTTTTTATGATTTTTACTTAATTTCATATAATTATTTTGGTTCAAAATTATGAATTTCCGATGTTAATTAATTTGATTAACCAAAACATGTTTGTTATCCTTAGGAAAACTTTATTATGTTCATATGAGTCAGAGGACCATTCGAGATATGTTTCATGAATTTTTGGATTGTATTTTAATTTTTATGATTTTTAGTAGAAAATTTATTTCTATTTTGAAAATTAGTTTCTATATTTTTTAATAATCTCTCTAGCTTC
>NW_018207655.1:0-720 GCF_001263595.1 Phalaenopsis equestris | reverse complement strand
TATAGTTGGTCTCTTGCTAATCTAAGACGGCTTCTTTGTTTGATCCCAGTTGAGCTTTTTGAAGTTTGTCTCTATTTGTGAATGTTCGATGAGCGTTTGATCTTAAGCTAGTCATGCCATGATTTTATTCTGCTTTTTCTTGATGCTAGTCTGCTCTTTTCTGAGTTTATTCGCTCCCTTTGCCTGACCCTCATCAGCCTTTTTACTTGATTTTAGTTGGCTTCTCGCTAGTATTAGCCGGCCTCATCGCCTAATCTTAATCATTCTTTTTTCTTGAGCATCCGACAAAATGTGTTAACAGAATTAATCGAGTAGTAGTTGGTGTATAGCAAAGTTTAGATGCTAAATATTTATATCCTATAATTTTGAGTACTATGCATGTTAATCCCTTTTTTATTATTAATAAAATATGTGAACGAAAATTTTTATTTGCTAGGAGGTTTTCCAGCTGAAAGAATAGCAGGTTAATTTAAGATCATCTTTATGAAACAGTGGATAATAGATAAAATGGCCACTCCTGATGAACATCTAAAGTTTCTTTGCATCAGCAAATCTCAAGGCAACGGAAGATAAACAAATGGCATAAGCTATTGTAAGATTGAGTAATTACTTTGAAACAGCAGAGAGCTGAATAGTAGATCACAGATTAATTGGTATTCTACCATGTGCTCTGCAGCGACAATTTTTTTGTTGAGGTATTTACGTACATAGCACACAATT
>NW_018207654.1:0-720 GCF_001263595.1 Phalaenopsis equestris | reverse complement strand
CACATGTCTCCCATCAAAGAGACCAACCTTCCAAACTCCCAAAAGTTTGAAGACTTCAAAAAGCTTTCTAATAATTTCCATTTTTGGGTGTCCCAGTTGGAACTTCCCAATGAGAGTAGCTTTACACTTTTCAATCAGATTGGAGATTTCTACATCAGAAAAAATCAGAGCAAGTTTGCCACTCTTCCTACTAGACTTCTTGACGAGGTTACACTCCCCGTTGCCTTCAATAGAATCATGATAAACCTGAGGAAAAACGAAACTATCCACAGATCTGACCCCATACCAGCTATATCTCATAAGTAGTCTTCCCTAACTCACATATATAAACATATGTTGAGGCCAATGACATTTTAATGAAGTTATATTTTGATGGAATTCAGCTATTTTTTCTAACAAAATATCCTTTATAAATTTTATTATTGAAATATTTTAAATTCAACTTCCATTTTTAATAAAGTATGTCACAATAATCAAAACATTAAAAAATAGGTGTGTATTTTGGCTTTACAATCACCGAAAGCAGTGAAACATTTCGCAAATTATAATTTTTTTATCAGAAATATATTAATTTACTACAGTAATAAAACATAATAAAACACGTAAAAAAACCATATCTTATAATTAGAGAGAAAGAGAGAGCATAGTTTGAATAAGGATTTAATGGAAAAATTTGCAAACTATAGAGCATGTTTTATTAATTTCATTTTTATTACGATG
>NW_018207653.1:0-720 GCF_001263595.1 Phalaenopsis equestris | reverse complement strand
GCAGTAACAACAATTAGCATCATTATAGGAATTCTCGGCAAGAGAAAGACCTGCATCAGTGAAAACGATTGGGGGGATGGGGATTCTTTTTTGGGATGGAAGTCACAGAACAGTAGTTATCAAATCAACTCCTTCGGTCGAGCCTAGGGAATGAATCACCTCCTAGTGTAATTTCCACGCTATATGATAACATTGGCTCAGGTATGCCTGCATGATTCGTCATCTGCAGGACCCTTGCCTTTCCGCCGAGTGTGGGCCTCCGAGGCTACAAATGAGTCGAGCTTTCCAACTTGGATTTTCGTCTTGGGGGAAACCGTAAAAACGATCAGGCCATGACTTGTAAAATTTCGCATTTCCTCTCTAGACAGATGAGACACTTGCTAGGGCGAAATGTCCATCCTTTCCTTCGGTCAAGCTTCTTTGGTTCAATTGGTCGACTCCTTATCACATTGTCGGCCTTTGGCCGACTTCTTTCATTCGTCAGGTTTGGCCCTTGATATGTGTCTAGTTTGTTGGTATAAATTTAAAAATTAATTCTTAGTTGTTATAAATGTAAATATATAAATATATATGTATGGGGTGATAAATATGTAAAAGGCCCCATTTATCTATTAATAATATTCTTGATGCTGTTAAGGTTTTTTATTTTTTTTATCATTATTTTGAGAGTTAATTATTATTTGCACCTAGGGTGTCAAAAAAGCTCGTTGTTCGCGAACA
>NW_018207652.1:0-720 GCF_001263595.1 Phalaenopsis equestris | reverse complement strand
TCAAGATGGACCTCCCAGAGTTTGAGGCATGGAACCCAATGAGTTTATTGACTGGCTACAATCAGTCGAACAAATCTTCTAGTATAGAGATGTACCAGAGGATAAACTAGTCAAGATAGCTACAATTAAACTAAAGAAAAATGCATCTTTATGGTGGGAAAATCTACAAAGGTGGAGGAGAGAAGGAAGTGAGAAGATAACTAAGTAGGAGAAGATGAAGTAGGCAATGCAGAAGAAATACCTCTCACTGTACTATCACCAAGGCATTTTCCTCAAACTCAACAATTTGCAGCAATAAGATCTATCAGTTGAAGAGTTCACAGCCCAGTTCGACAACTTGCAGCTAAAGTACGAGCTGTCAGAGCTAGAACACACGATCGCATGATATCTCGAGAGACTAAAGTTTGTCATTAGTAATGTGGTACAACTACAGTCATACTAGACGTTGGGGGATGTCCAGACACTATCCCTGAAGGTGGAAAGACAACAACAGCAAAACAAGCAATAGTCATCCTTCAGACCACCACCTTCAGCCAAGCATTCACCTGCAACTTCTACAACTGACAAGGGTGTCTTAGGAGAAAATAACAGAATTAGACAAGAAACTGATAAAACAGACCAAAGCGGGATGAAGCCAGAGAAAAGTGGTTCCTCCAATACTGCGTCAGCTAGGAAGTGTTTCAGATGCCACGGCTATGGCCACATAGCCTCCAGCTACCC
>NW_018207651.1:0-720 GCF_001263595.1 Phalaenopsis equestris | reverse complement strand
ACTTCAATAACAATATCATTTTTCATTTGTGCACGGGTATTATAGCATTTCTCGTAAGTACTAAAATAGGGTAACTCCATCATAGTCAAACATGCACATGCAAATAATCAAAATAGAAAATCTCATTCCAATTTTATTTTCATATCATTCAATAGCATGAATCATGCATTTAAAAAAGATTCAAATATCAGTAAAATACACTCAATATGATCAATTGAACTTAAAGAACCAGTAAAATTTATCTAAGCAAGTCATAGAACAACTCAGACTTGTGAGAAACCAATTACTATAATTTAAAGTATAAATATTCATCTTTCTTTTAGAAGATTCTTGTAGCCACTTAATCCTTCTTGCCTCTAAATAGTGTCTAAAATGGCAAAGCATAATATTTTATCATTTCATTATTGTTATTACTCAAAACTATAAAGTATTTACCAATTAAACATTATTTTAGGTATTAATATAAATTCTAAATTAAAATACATAAGTATGACTTGCCTCAACTAAATTTGTTTGTTTTCTCCTTCGCAGATCACCTCCCCCAATTAAATTTTCAAAATCCTCATTTAATTAAAAATACTACTAATATTATAATAGTTAAACATATATATTAAATTCACAAGCAACATATTAAAGCCTTCACTCACCTTAACCATTCTTTCCAGTTGCCACCCTCTTTTCGATCCAAAATCTAAAATTTCTATAACTTACATAAAAAAA
>NW_018207650.1:0-720 GCF_001263595.1 Phalaenopsis equestris | reverse complement strand
AGTGATGGCATATGTGGAAGGTGTGTGTTGGGTTTATAGGTGATGGCAAGTAGCGAAGTTGGCCAGTACCCACGTAGTCAGATGATAGTTGTTGGAAAACTATAGTCGAGCCACCGTTATTGAGAGCTACAATCAAGCAATGGTCAGGAAACTATAGTCAGACGATAATGGTTATGAAATCATAATTTGACTATGATGGCTGAGAAATCATAATTAGGAGATTATGGTCAGATGATCATAGTCTAGAATAGTATTGTACCCTCACAATCAAGCAATGGTGGTTAAGCGATAGCTGTCTGACGATGAAAGTTGGGTGGTGACAGTTTGACAGTAATGATTAAGCAGCTATGGTTTGATGACAACTATGAAGCAGTGCTAGTGGTTGCGTGTTGGCATTACAACAATGGTGATTGGGTAATAGCTTTTTGATGGAGAATGTCGAAAATAATGATTCAATGTCAAAGGTCGGGTGACTGTAGTTTGATAGTGAAAATCAATAGCCATGGTCCAATGAGGGGGGACTAGCAGTGAGTTTGTTGGGGGAATATGACGGCGGTGGTTTGATGACAACAATAGTTTAATTGTAACGATTTGATGGTAATGGTCCAACAATGATGGTTAGGTGATGATAGTTTAATGATGGATGTCTGGCAATAGTGGTCCGACAGTCATGGTCAAGCCATGATCTGGCAATAGTGCTCAAGTAGAGCCCTAGAATTC
>NW_018207649.1:0-720 GCF_001263595.1 Phalaenopsis equestris | reverse complement strand
ATCGGTTGTTCGAACCGATCGAAAATTCACTTTAGTTCAATCGGCAGCCCGATTTGATCGACCAATCACTCTTGTTCAATCGGCTACCTCGATCTGATTGACTATTCACTATTGTTTGATCATCCAACCCGATCTGATTGTCAATTCACATTGGTTCGATTGGCCGCCCTGGCCGTATCGATCATGTACTTTGGTTCGATCAGCTCCAGCAGACTTCGTTCGATTGGTGCACGCTTGTTCACATATTCACATCATGCTTGCTTGATATGTTTGTCATATATGCTTTACATGTGGCGTGCTTGGATTTCTCTTTGAGCACCCCCACTTGTAGTGTCTCGTTGAGCATCCACACTTGCAAGTACAGTATGTAGAGGGATAGACACTCGCACATGTTGTGAGGAGGTGGCTTATATAAGCAACTCACTTCACTTCCTACGAAACCGCTAAGAGTGTCGTATATATTACATATTGTGTTAAGTACGAGTCATGCTTACTAGCCTTTGAACCCGTTCAAGGCACAATATGTGTTCACCAGACAACATTAGGAGCAACTACCGGCTCAAGCATATGGGGCGAACGTAAGTTTTTTTAAGATAATGCTATTATTGCTTTATATTTTTAAATTTAATAGAAAATTAATCATATATTATTTTCAGATTATACCCCCCTACACAGGTCATTGATGATGAAAGGACTGAGGAAGATTAAAGAACTTTTTTT
>NW_018207648.1:0-720 GCF_001263595.1 Phalaenopsis equestris | reverse complement strand
AAAAAATAATTATACTTTTTATCACGTCATAGCCTGCACCATCATTATAAACTTCTCCGTTATATAGGCCTTTCTCACGTAGATTATCCTCAACCTGATGAACTATAAATAATATAAAGTAGCTAGAGAATTGATTTTGTTCACCTTGAAAATATTCTACTCCACCTACTCTTGTAGTGCAAGTTGATGATGCAATAGCCTTGTGAGGGATTACCCACTATTATTTAACTACATCTTTAAAAAGTAAGTCTTGCTGAAATCAGAGGTGAGTTAAGTAGGTGCAAACTCATAAACTTTATAAGCTAAGTGACAAAGGGTGCTTGGTTGGTGTCTTGATAGGAAGGGAGACTGACTGACTAAGAATATTAGTGTTAGACATTAGTTATTCATAGACATCAAGTGATGCTTAACAAAATAATATTAGAAGTTAAGTAACAATAGATGCTCAATTCAGTTAATAGGAGAAAAGATTAGGAGACTAAGAGGACAAGCATCAAACATCGATGTTTAGCATATATTGAAAGCATACCATTGGCAAGCATCATATGATGATTGATATTGATTGGCAAACATAAAGTAATAGTATGTAGTTCAACTGATTATTCTCTTTACAGAAGAGAAGATTAGGTGAGCTAAAGGACATGCTTTGAACATTAGTGATTGATAGATGTTGATTGTTAGTCATTAGTAAACATCAAACATTAGTTAATAAAAAGATTA
>NW_018207647.1:0-720 GCF_001263595.1 Phalaenopsis equestris | reverse complement strand
GGAAATATAAGTGAAAAATACCATCAGAACTATTCATATACTGTGCATAAGCATTATGTCGGGATCAACCATTACAATAGGAGGGGCTCCAAAAGCAATGTAAAATCAAATGTCATGATCCTCAACTTCTAAAATTTGATATGAACCATAACAATAGGATGGGCTTCTAAAGCAATGCAAAATTGGATGTCGTAGTCCGCAACCTCTAAAATACGATAATTTGAATTTGTATGAACTTTGTGGAATTTTTTTAGTGCTGAGATTTACAGTGTAGATTTATAAAGTATGGAATTTATGGGGCTTATGGATTTATGAAAATTTTGAATTTGTGACAATTTTGTGAAAATTTAGAGAGTTTATGAAATTCAAGTAAATTTATGGAAGTTTATAGAAAGTGTAAAATTGTGGAAAACACTTGTATGAATGAATCAAATTGAGAAGGAATGTCAAGAGACTCACATCCAACTCAATAGCTGATCAGAAAAAGTTTGTGTGAAAGGAGGTGTAGTTCCAACAGAACATGCCAAACCTCATCCACACGGGGTAAGGACTGAGAAGAGTGTGGTTCTATGTAGATAGAATGAGCTAGCCTCTCCTACGCGAGAAAAAAGGACCCAGAGTTCTTTTGGGTGGAAACTTTGGCCCGAAGAAAGAGATGACAATACTGATAGATTGAGAAGGCTCAACCTAGCTAGGTTTAAGTTGAAGTTTGAATTTTTT
>NW_018207646.1:0-720 GCF_001263595.1 Phalaenopsis equestris | reverse complement strand
TATATATGTCATCTTACCTATGCATCAAAGGTGTATTTTATTTTATTTTTTTAAGTGATGATAGTTCTATTTCTTGTACAAAAAAACATTTGGGTGGTATAAATGCAGAAAGCTCAGGTGTTAAATATGTAGATACATAAGAATTGGATGGTATTTATTGTGGGAAGACATGCGACAGAAAGTGTTGTACTGTATATGCATATATTTCATGATTTTACTGTCAATTAAGACAATTGCGGGTTCATTGTACAGCAACGATTAGTTTTTATCCCATTCATGAAATCAGCTACGAAAATTCTTTTTCTTCATTGTGTTTTATTGAGTATTATATTTTCATTCATTTATAATAAATTAAGATCACTTTTTATGCATGCCCACGTCTTTTTTAGGAGTACCTCCATCTGTTTTTAACATACGTCGAATCTAAAACATCTATACTTCTAACTAGATCATCAGACAGCCTATGTTTAATATGACCAAACTATCTTAGATGATTATCTCTAATCTTGTATAATCAGAGCTACACCAAACCTTTCATAAATATATTCATTTCCCATTTTATCTCTGTAAATGTAAAGCTGCTCATCCGCTTAAAACATTTTGATTATTATAAAAGATATTCATCTATATACAGAGTAAATTCAAAATATTCTGCACCTTGTACTGTATGGAATTTAGTGCTCACATAAATCACAGCAAAAAAGAAAAAAAAGAAAAAAA
>NW_018207645.1:0-720 GCF_001263595.1 Phalaenopsis equestris | reverse complement strand
GTGTAAATCAGAAGAGGAATCCTTGGAACAAGTGTTTTTTAACTGCCTCTATTCTAGAAGTGTTTGGCAGAATGTGGTGAGTCACATTTCCATTTCCACCTTTATTCTCAACTAGCAGAACTTCTGGACATTCTGGTTTGAGTGGCAGGATGCCAAGCTACATGCCATACCTTGAATAGTGGCTTTTTTTATTTGGATGGATAAGAGTAATGCAAAGTTTGATGAACTCCATTTGTCTCTTATGAAGGTTTCTAGCCACTATCTTGCATTTATCCATATACTCATATTGCTAAAGAAATTTCCCACTATCTGAATTGATATTACTCCTCCCATCTGATTTAATCTCTCTAAAGCTATTCTTGTGCAGGGGTAGAGACATTCACCTCCTTCGGTCAAATTCAATATATATGGAAGTTACTATGACAACCATTCTAGCATTGGCGGAGTTCTCAGGGATAGTACAAGTCACTGCTTACTATTTTTTCAGTCCTCTATAACTGCTAGGGATGTTGTGGAAGCTGAAATCATTGCAATATATTGGGCATTGAAGTTCTCTCTCCTCATTCCATTCACACATGTTCAAATTGAATCAGATTACCAAGCTACTCTCAACTATCTTCTTAAAACTGATAATCCCCCCTAGCATGTTACTCACTGGTTGTGGAGAATCTCCTCCTTGATTTGCCTTCTCCATGTCAAGTTTTTGTTCATTTTTAGGGA
>NW_018207644.1:0-720 GCF_001263595.1 Phalaenopsis equestris | reverse complement strand
TGCGTAGTACTGATGTAATATTTTTTTCTGTTGAAGGAATCGAGACTCCAAGGGACGTACGACCCGAAAAGTACTATTTTCTTAATCAAATGCCTATCATTAAACTTTGTCGCAATCATGTCATGCACAACTTTTTGAAAAAGCCAAACGAGGATGCATGAAGACCAATAAATTTTTGAGAAATTTACATAGTTAGCACAAAGTTCTATCATATTTACGTCTCTTGAACCAAAATTTCTGGAAATATTTACATGCATACCACTAAATTCTTCCGGTGCATGTGTGCTTGTGTGTACACACACATAAAAAAATTTGAATGGTATAAATATAAAAAATAATATATTATCTCAAAAGTTAAAAATATCATTCTATAGTAATTTTAATCACTAAATAAAAGATTTCAAAAGTTGCATATATGTTAAGCAGTGATTGTTTCTTTGCCTAGTTTGGATGACATATAATTTAATTTGCTATGGGATATACGTTCACTGTAGAGAGAACCTCCTATAGTTAATTACATCATAAAAGTGATGATTTTTAGCAATATTCTCGACTAAAGTAGTGCTTTGTGTCTTTATATATTTCAAAGGTTTAGCTTCAAGCTTGTTATTTTAGAAAGTAAATTGGAAAAACTCAAATTAGAATAACTTTTTTCGGAGTCCAAATGACAAAGGTTGAATGCATAAATACTAAAAAGCTTAGTAGCACTTTTATTAGTTT
>NW_018207643.1:0-720 GCF_001263595.1 Phalaenopsis equestris | reverse complement strand
TTAAATGTTCCATGAGCTTCAAGATCCACGGTGAAGTCGTGCTTGCTTTCATCATCTTCAAAATAATCATCATTTTTATTACCATCTATTAATTCGATCATATTTGCAACTTTAAAATGTTCTTCATTATCCACTCTTTCTTATCATACTATCAATTAATTTGAAATTCAATGTAATTTTAAACAAAAGAATAAGTTAATAACATAATTAAATAATCAAAATTAAATTATCTTTTGAAAATTTTAAGCCGTTATATCCGATATATTAAATATAATATATATTAATAATATAAGATAGTATGCATTTTTGCATAACTTTATTGAGGCACTGCCTCAAACGCACGTCTCAGACGAAAATAATATAAGTCTAATTGGTGACACGATACTTAAGCCTTGAGGCTTTTTTTTAAAGAACCTCAATTTGAGGCGCTCCTCAAGGTGATGTTTCTGATTAATGAGCTTTTAAGCAAGTAAAAGAGATGGACCAGACCTACAAGAGCCACCATGTCCTGTGGTGATAGACCTTTGCTAATGAACTTGGATATGAGGGCGACAAGGTTCTGATTTGGGTTGGGGATATCGATATTTGCCAGCTCCAAGCTTGCAGTTTTTGAGTCGAGCCGCCCGACTGGCACGTCCCAATAAGGTCCGCCAACCTGTGCAGAGCACAATTTACATGTTATTTTAGTGTTTAGTTATGTATTGAGCTTTTCTGACGTCC
>NW_018207642.1:0-720 GCF_001263595.1 Phalaenopsis equestris | reverse complement strand
GAGTCCACTTTACCAAAATGACTCAATCGTACATTTTTCAAATAAAAATGTCTTCTTATTTCTTAGGAGTTTAATAGTAGTCTTCATCAATGCTGGTTGATGCAGATATGAAACGGCCCAAATGTAGTTGGTACATAAATTGAGGAAAAACCCCACACCAACTCTAATAAATAATCTTATTACGGCCAACAATCACAATCATAATCAACATTAATCTTCTTTGTTTCCGACCAATTCATATATATTTGATGATGAACTGAAGTTATCTTCCTTCTGCCTCAAAAAACTGTTCTTCAAACTCGATGCATCAGCCAATATCGACGAGCTTAGTTGGATGACTCCATTAATACAAACAAGCATGGAGGAAGAACTCATAAAAAGTGAGCGGACTCGGTTGGAGTAGCTCGTTTAAGGATTCAAGTTTAGCGGATCTAGTCGGATGAACTCGTGTGAATTCTATCGAGCATTGGAGGTTCTCATGAGGTTCTTCAAGGCAGAGAGAGGCTCTATAATTTTCATAATTAAGTTGACTAACAACTATAGAAATTGGGACCTACTAACCACCTTTTTCTAAAGATTCGAGATCAAGTGAGAAGAAATGCTAATTTCAAGTCGAGTTTAGACTTTGAACAAATAAATCATTGGTTTAAAGTCTTGCAAATGTGGTGTGCATCTATGATTAAAATAGCTTAAATTTTTTAATCGGAACCAGTCTCAAAA
>NW_018207641.1:0-720 GCF_001263595.1 Phalaenopsis equestris | reverse complement strand
GAGAGAGAGAGAGCCCCCTTCCTTTTACAAATGTCAAGGGTCCTCTATTTATATTTGATGATAACAGAGAAAATAATTTATAATAATACACCTGCTTTAAGGAGTGCATTATAAGATACTTTGGTCTTTTTATCATTCTGAAGAGTTGGAGCACATTGGCATTGGGTGATTGGCTGGAGCTGGGTAGCCGACCCAGGGAGGCCGAACCAGAGGGTTGACCAAGGGGGCTGACCAGGGAGGCTCTGACCCAGAGAGACCCAATGAGGGTGTCCGAACTAGGGGGCCGACCAAAAAAGGGAAAATCTTTGCTTGTGTGACTCTAATGATGGCTTATCTTAGCTCAACGAGGTGTTATTTTTTGGCCATACATAAAACTTTCAAGTTTTTAAGTTCTTGGACTCGAAGATGCGATAAGAATGAAAAAACTCATAAATGCAAAAATTCTTTTTCATAGACCACTAGCTGGACTTAGTTTCTTATCAGTCCTTCCATTGGTCTTTTATGATAAGATTATTATTGATTAAGTTTTTTAGACAGTGTTTGACAGACCAATTCGCTCTTCTCAAAGGAGAGGCTTTGTTTGCTCTTCGTCCCTCAAGAAAGATTTTGTTTGCTCGTCCCTGAGGAGGAGCTTTGCTTGCTCGTCCCAAAGGAGGGGCTTTGATTGCTCGTCCCGTAGGAGAGTCTTAAATGAGAGGGTGGAATATTTTTGTATTTTTT
>NW_018207640.1:0-720 GCF_001263595.1 Phalaenopsis equestris | reverse complement strand
GCCACCACAACTTGCATTTTACTTCTCCAAGTAACAAGGTTACCCCATACAAATGAATAGTAACCCGTGATAGCTCTTCTATCATTCTGTTGTCCTACCCAGCTAGCACCAATGTAGACTTCAATATCACGGTTCTCAATCTTCTTGAATAGCAATCCACATACTTGAATCATCTTTAGATGCCTTAGGATTTGAAACACCACTTCTAAATGATCTTCATTCGGACCGTTCATCCTGACTCACTACACTACAAAAAAAGAAATGATAGGTCTTGTATCCGACAGATAAATAAGTTTCCCAAAAAGTATATGATACGTCCATTTTTCAACTGAGGTGTTATCCTCTTCTTTCGATGGTCGTCGATTGGGATCCATAGGAGTATCTGTCGGTTTGCATTCGAACATTCGAGTCTAATTTAATAAGTCAAGGATATATTTTCTCTGGGGTATGACAATGCCTCATTTGAATCTAGCCATTTTCATTCCCATAAAATATCTTAAAGTTGTAAGATCTTTGCTCTCAAACTCGGAAATCATTATTCTTTTGATTGTTTCAAATTCCCTTATGTCATTGCCTAAAAGAATAATATCATTTACATATACGATAAGGATGACCATCATACCTTCTTGATTTGATTTCACAAATAAAATATGATCAGCCTGACACTGATAATACCAATTAACAAGAATAGTCTTGGTGAATCTTTTAAACCATGCTCTG
>NW_018207639.1:0-720 GCF_001263595.1 Phalaenopsis equestris | reverse complement strand
AAGCCAACGACGACATTGCGATGAAAAAGAAGTTTCGTGCCTTCATGACAGAACCTCACGATACAGTCAAGATTCAAGTTGGCAAGGAAGCCAACAACAGAATCTCCACGTACATGGTTCCACCATCATGACCAAACCTTGCAATACAATCGTAATTCGAGCTAGTTGGGAAGCCAACAAAAAAATCAAAATGTGCAGGGTTCCACCTTCGTGACCGAACCACGCGATACAGTTGTGATTCAAGCTAGTTGGGAAGCCAACAACGTGATCGAAGGGTATAGAAGTTCCACCTTCGTGATCAAAAACTTTCCAGTGAGTAATGGTGGCCAAGAAATTAAATACCTTGAAGAAGAAATTAAAGGTAGAGGTGAGCCAAATCATATTTGAAATGGATGAGCGCTTCTCGACCATGGAGGGGTTATTCCCGTCCATTGAGAGGAGATTCATGGCACCAAAATAAATGATAAAGAAGATCGTGGATTTTCATGCAAACCTGTCGCTGCACACCGCAGGATCGAGTGAAAGCGTCTAGAGAGAACGCGAGCTACAACAATCTGAAGAACTTGCGTGACATCAAGCAACATCGTTGTCTTATGCGTATTTGGAGCTGCATGATCAAACGAAAGAATTGAGAGTAGACTTGAGTGACAAGAGTAGGAAAACGTTGTCGCAACATACAGACGACTAGAACGAACGGAAGTGGGCATGATCAAGCGAAGG
>NW_018207638.1:0-720 GCF_001263595.1 Phalaenopsis equestris | reverse complement strand
TGTACAGCTGAATCCAACAAATATAATTTTTTTTTAAAGTTTATAGTGCTCTTTGCAAGCTGATTGTTTACAATTAGTCATGATGTTTTCAATTTGATCGATTGGACGGTATTTTAGGATCAAATCTTCGCCCTTTTTTTTTTTGGCATTCAGTGGAATGTTGAGGCTTTGTTATTTTTGTTTATCAAACACGAAAAATAAATGGATTGAAAAAACCGTAAAGAAATCAAAGGTAAAGTGTCTCAACAAGTCAAGAATAATCTTCATATCGAAAGGAGAAGAAAAGAACAAAAGTAAAAAATCAAGTTCAGTACCAAACTGACAACATAAGAAGAAAAAGGGGCAGAAAAGACATAAAAAACTAAAGCCAGGTAATAGGAGATAAAAGACAAATGTTGGAAGTCATAGTTAAGATGAAGTGTGCTAATAGATAAAATCACAAGTTTCAACATATTATGGATATAACAAGGAAGATAGCAGTTAATAATAAGTAACAAGCAAGACGACAGGAGCCAAGAAAGGAATTTTTTAGTGAACTAAAATGCGGGACACCCATCGCATAGCTAAGATAAGAAGCAGAAAAAGACAACAACAATGTTTCCAAGGGTATGGACAATTAAGCATGAAGACTAGTATTGAATGTTTATATTATTGTTTTTCCATTGCAAATTATAAAAAAAAGTAATGCTTTCCAAAATGTTGAACCAAGCAACCCACTTT
>NW_018207637.1:0-720 GCF_001263595.1 Phalaenopsis equestris | reverse complement strand
GAGCTACATTAGAGAGGTTTTTGGGGTCAGTTTATTCAATTAGAATTAGCTCCCACGAACAACCAAGCATAATCATCCACTATACATATTAATAAGTATTCACTAATTTTTATCTTTCGTAATAGTTGTACTGATCTGTGAAGCTACATTTATGTTGTAGATAAATATTCATAATTTGAGAGCTTTGATGTATAACAGATTATATCCAGGACGAAAAGGACTCACAGATAAGTTCTTGAATAGTGTTAAGGAATTCGTACAGGTGGCATCACAGCTACTTATCTATCGTTCCAAGGGTAAGTTTCGACGTCCTTATGCGAAGCACAAAAATCAAGTGTTTTGCAACCCAAAAAAGTTAAGTTGTATCTTTACCAGAAGGGATTCAAACTTAATTATTTCTACAGAACTGCACATGGTTAATAAGAACCTAAGTTCAATTTGAGCAAGAAGATGCCTCAACAAGTTATGTTCTTCCTACAGAGGAATTTGATTGTGACATATATGAAGAAATTGTTCTTGATGCTCAAAAAGCTCAATTTGTTTAAATTGTTCAACACGAACCTTAAACACCGAACAACGAATCGTAATAGTTATGAATTACTGAATGTTGCACAATCACCTTTGTTTGCTTATACAAGACAAACAGAGTTATCAGTGACACTGAGAATATTGATCATCAAATCTAATTTTAACATGCCCAGAGAAGCATTCAATCAGGTA
>NW_018207636.1:0-720 GCF_001263595.1 Phalaenopsis equestris | reverse complement strand
AAAAAGAGTACATGTCACTCAACATATCAGGTGTTAACGTTCTAATGTCTCAATATTAAAGAAATCAACAAGTAGCCAAGATAGTTAAAAAATTTAGATTTCGAAGATTAGTCTCAATATTATCATTACCACCTAGTCAAAATGCATTCAAGAGAAGGATTTTTTCACTTATAAGAATAAATTGAACATCCCATATGTAAATGTCACCTGGGTTGCTACTTAAAAGAATGATGTGAGGGGAATAAGAAGAAAACCGTTGGGATTATCGAATGAGAAGTAAAAATGATAACTATGTTATTCGAGTAAAATATTTTTTTCTTTCATCATAACATAAAAGTTTCTAATTATATTTCTTGCAAGTGTTTCCATGTTTTTATAATTAACTGTTGTTCAATGAATTTTCTGGAGGGTAAATATCAGACAATGTCTCCACCCATACCCCTGGAAGCTAAGCTCGTGAGGCAAGTCTTGATGGGAAACTAGTAGTGGATACATTCTTCACTAGAAAGATTCCTTGAGGGTATGTGATAGGCATGGTCTCCACCCATACCCTGGGAAGATGATCCCATGAGGTAAGTTTCAATGAGAAGCTGGTAGTGGGCACATTCCTCACTAAGAAGACCCCTATTGGTATCAACTTTTTATGCCACAAGTGCGGGATGCCCGCTCGAGCGCTATGGAACCTTTCTTGATGCAGGTATTGATTCTTGTAGGACGAGA
>NW_018207635.1:0-720 GCF_001263595.1 Phalaenopsis equestris | reverse complement strand
TTTTTTTTTTGAAGTTAAAATTGTTGATGTGATATGAAAGATTTGGTTGGTAGAAATATAAAAAACAAAGTTTAGGCGCCGGATATGTATGTATAGGAACTAGGTGGTATGTATGTAAATGCTTCGTAAGCTTAGTATCGGGGGATTAAGTAGAACTAAAATAGCATTGATAGAAGTTGTTCAAAATGATATGTAAATAATATGTTTGATGCCTCAAGTAAAACACAAGAAAAATGAATATTTGTAAAACATACCCTAAATAGTTTTTTGTAAGTTTAAAGATGATTATTTTGATTTAAGATGATGCGCAAACAACATTCACTATTAACTTCTAAGCTATTTTCTAATACTTGAGTGAGAATTCAACCATTTTTTCTTCTTTTCTTTGTGTGTGCAAAATTTAAACACGAGTGATTGTTCCAAGTTTGAATCTTAATTTTTTCATGAATCACACCCAAGAAATAGAGTGGAAATAAATAGAGATGGAAAGATAGAGAGAGTAATGGCCACAATGATGATATTGTATTTTTGTTTCTATTTGGAAGGGGTATGTACTAGTGTATTTTTGGTAATTTAGATGTACGAGCCATCGTCCTGCTGCTTCGTCGGCTAAGTCTAGCTGGCTTCGGGTCGATGGAATCAGCTCAATCGGCACAACTCGGTCGACAAAGCTCGGCAAGCATGGGTCGGTCGGCTGATCTAGCCTGACTGTCAATTCTT
>NW_018207634.1:0-720 GCF_001263595.1 Phalaenopsis equestris | reverse complement strand
TTTTTTCTCTCATTGACATGGGCTTTCATCTGCCAGACTTTGATCTTCCTCTTTCTGTATTTCTATCAAGATTCCTTAGTCTAGGAGTAACAATCAGAGCAGAATTTGAAGTTTCACTATTTGCCTTCTTGTGACTTTCTTCATTCAACACTAACCTCACAATATTATTAAATATTCATATTCATATTTATAAATGTCTTTCCCATCCAATACTTTCTCAAGACTATTCATGCATTATAATCTTTTCAAGTAAATCATCATATTTATACATGGTTTGTGTGTCAGTTTGTATGTGCAATGCTTCAGAAGAGATTTTTTTTTTCTTGAGAAACATGTATTTAAGTGTGGTTGTCGTAATTTGCATGAAATAAACAAAATATTATTTAGGTTGGTTTAATTGAGTTATTCTAATGAGGAGAAGACTTCGATGTAGAATCATACTGACGACATAAATGATTTCAGATTTCAGATAGTACATTTCTTGAGAAGAAGGAAGCCCAGAAAATTCTATGCAAACTCTGGAGAGATGATTACTTGGAAATGGAGGTAAAGAAAAAAATTTATTAAATACGCTATTGAATGGGCTGCTAGTAATAAACTACTATCTGATGAGATGAAAATTATAGCCATGATTTGATCATGTTTTTATCATCACCTTCGTTCCATAGAAATGTTTTGCAGATGTTTCAGAAATCTGTTGTCATACTTTTTATTGGACAG
>NW_018207633.1:0-720 GCF_001263595.1 Phalaenopsis equestris | reverse complement strand
ATAAAAGATTAAATTGCTCTTAGACATACAAAAGACAAATTTGCACTTAAGCTTGGCGCCAACGTAATAGAGTTCAAGCAGGCAAGCTTGGAGAGGAACATCATGCTTGGAAGAGGCGGGGAAGAAGCAAATTCTGCAGGAGGATAAGCTGCGGGTTTTGCCGGAAGGGTCCTAGGCAAGAGGGAATGTGGGGTCGGCAGCTAGGTTTATGCCGTGAGGGAGCAAGATTGCGAGCGATTTGTAGCGATCCGTGTGAGTAGAAGCAGTAGAGACAAGAGCCACCTGCGGTTGAGCGTCGCCGAAGAGAGGAGGCGATATGTACGAAGAGGGAGAGAATTCTGAGGAGCTCTCAATTTCTACTGTATTGGAGAAGGGAGAGGAGGCAGATGGTTTGAGAGAGATGCATGCATGGGAGAGCAAACGAGATATGAGAGAGAGGCTGATATGGCGTTGTGCAAATTTAGAGTGCGTTTGGGCTAACTTATTAGTTGTTTTTCATTTTGAAAAGCTACTTGGAGGCATTTGGGGCGTGCCGTTTCGAGTGCTTGTGGTAAAAAAGCGGCAAAGAAACGAAGTTTTGCAAACTGATTGACGTGCTTCTGTTCCATGGTTAGTTCTATAAAAAAATATTGTTGCCATAAGGGATTCCATGAAATTACTTATTTTACAGATACATTTGAGGGCGGATCTATGTGCTCCTCTTCCCCTTTGCTACTTCTG
>NW_018207632.1:0-720 GCF_001263595.1 Phalaenopsis equestris | reverse complement strand
CCAAACCAGAAGGTGAATTGGAAATTCCTCAGTCGCGTGCTACAAAAATCAGAATATCCAACAGAGTGAAACAACCTATAAAAAGGTATTCTCCTTATTTACACTATTTGTTGTTAACAGATAGTGGTGAACAAGAATGTTTTGAGAAGGCCACTCAAGCTAAAGATTCAAAGGAGTGAGAGGTCGACAATGATGAAGAAATGCAATCTTTGGAGTCGAATCAGACTTGGGATTTGACGATACTACCAAATGGCAAAAGAGCATTGCACAATAAGTGGACCTACATACTAAAACAGAAGTCAGATGGTAGCAAACGCTACAAGGCAAAGCTTGATGTGAAGGGTTTCCAGCAGAAAGAATGACTCGATTACACAGAGATCTTCTCCCCAGTGGTGAAGATGACGACTGCCAAGATTGTGCTGAGTCTGGTAATAGAGGAAGATCTATATCTGGAGCAGATGGATATAAAAATAGCATTCTTACATGGAGATCTAGAGGGGGAGCTATACATGGTTCAACCACAAGATTACAACGTTCCAATCAGAAGAAAAGCCTCTGTGACTTCAAGCAAGCCCCAAAAAAGTAGTGCAGGAGGTTTGACAGGTTTATGTCAGACAATGGATACATGAAGTGTCAGGCAAAACACAGTTGCTTCATCAAACACTTCGGTAGTTGTTATATTTGCTTCTTTTGTATGTGGATGACATGTTAATTGCATGG
>NW_018207631.1:0-720 GCF_001263595.1 Phalaenopsis equestris | reverse complement strand
TTTTAGAGCTTAGAAGTAGATGTTTCAATAAATGAACTGACCCGACAATCCAACCCAACTTGACTCAAAAATTCTGAAATTAGGTTGGGATTGAGCAACTCAAATAACCTGAAATTGACTCAATTACTATTCAAATTTAGTTTACACAAGGTCGGGTCTAAGTAATTGGGTTAAACGTGGCTTATTTTGGTTAACTGGGCCATGTTGATCAAAATAAAACTGCATTATCTATAAGAATTGGGTTAGACAGATCAGTTCGGGTGGAGATAGGTTTGGGTAAAGTATTTTGACTCATAAAAAAAAGGTCTAGTTCGGGTTTAGCATATTTGGGCCATGTCAACTTCAAGTTGGACCCGACCTGACAATTCAACTTGAACTAAAAACCCTACTTAGAAGCAATATTTATTGAGGCTAGTAAAGAAAATTCATTGTCAATGAACTCACATGAGCAATTTGAAGATGGCAGAGAGTGGAGGATTGTAGTAAGGGTTGTAAATGAACCGATGCATTTGTTGAATAGCTTAAACTCGGCTTGATTAATATTCTATCATGTTTCTTCAAATTAATAAATAAACAAATTTGAACACTTAAAACTTGAAAGTTAAATGAACCAAATTTGAACATAATCCAACTGGTTTATTAATGTTCATGAACAATTTTGTTTATTGCTTAACAAATAACATATTAAATGCTCAATATTTATATTATATAATTTGATTA
>NW_018207630.1:0-720 GCF_001263595.1 Phalaenopsis equestris | reverse complement strand
CCCTAATCACAGAAACATGACTTCCATGCAGCACATCCAGAACACGAAGAACTAGTTCATAGAAACAACCAATCTCTCTTCAAGCGAAAACTCAAAAAAATAATTAAAAGGCTCATAGAAATCGATCAAGATCTCCTCTTGAACATGCAGAACGACCAGCAGTAGGAAAGATGAACAGGGAAGCAGAGCCAGCAGAGCAATACAGAGCTGCATTCAAATGAAAGGTACACCAGCATCACTCACCCGAAAATAGCTCCTTCTTCCAAAGGTAGAAATTCCCCGCGCTCCGTCGCTCGCGAAAGGCGATCCCCGGAGGAGACTGGACGATGGGCAGCCGACCGCCAGCAAGCGAAAAGGTCATCGCAATGCGACCGAAGAAGCAAAGGGCCAGGGAAGTAGCAGAAGGAGATGAAAAAGGGGGGAAATTTATCTGTAGGGAGGGGAGAGAGGGAGCGAGAGCTTACGTGGTCGGCGGAGAGCTCGGTAGGGGATGGGGCAGGAGAGAAGATTGGGCGGCGGGCTCTGATGGTGTCGCTATCTCCTTTGTTTTTTGTTCCGACTCACGTGGGTGGTGCGTGGGTGGTGCAACTTGAACTTAAATTGGACGGCGCTCGTCTGCCTTTTAGTAGCTATCAGCCGAACGAATGCAAATTGCAGCTTAGCTTATACTTATATAGATAAATCATTTATTTGGAAATGAGGACTGTAGTGTGTGACTCC
>NW_018207629.1:0-720 GCF_001263595.1 Phalaenopsis equestris | reverse complement strand
CATTCTTTAAGGTGCGGTGAGCGTGGAAACATGTCGTCAAGAAGAAGAGGAGTCTAACCACAACAACAAAGAGAGTGTAGCCAGAGGAACGAAAGAGAAGCAACATGCACCCGAGATTTCTTAGAAGAATTTGTTCAACAAGGACTCCAAGACTTGAGAACCCATATCACCAACCAGATGTCTCGAAAGTTCGCAAAAGTCCTCGGGGCGGTCGCTGCCCTAGCAGCCGCCCCAGTTCCAGGAGGAGAACTAGCACGAAAGGAACACTCAACCCCCCTCAAAGGGAACAACGAGCTAACAATGGAAGGAGAGGGTTCCACCTACAGGAGAAGCCTGACGACGGTTTATACCAAGATAGCACAGCATCCACACCCGTGGAGGTGAGGAGCCAAGCGATGCAGACTGAGGCAGAGAGGCAGCCGTTGAACGCTTTCTCCCTACAGGTCTCCAGAGTTGAACTCTCGGAGAAGTTCAAGATGCAGATCATAGACATGTAAAGGATCATCTGATCCCAACTACCATCTCACAACATTCGAGTCATCCATATGCCTGTTAAAAGGTGTTGATGCTCTCAAGTGTAAGATCTTCTTCACAAAGTTGAGATCAACATTATTAAGGTGGTTCAACGGATTGCCGACAAGGGTAATCACCTGTTTTGCGGAGCTCAAAAAACTTTTCTTATCATAGTTTGCTAGTGCCCTGAGGCCCAAAAAGAGCGTC
>NW_018207628.1:0-719 GCF_001263595.1 Phalaenopsis equestris | reverse complement strand
AAGGTCAACCCTGTTGCAGCTCCTCTCAACACCTGTGAAGCGGTATCTTGAGATACCACAATTTCACTCTGCTTGAATGATCACTACATCGAGTTCACTACCGTTCAGAATGGCTACTGTTACCTCAGCTGACATTTTTATCCCGGGTCTTTTAGAGCAGCTTGTGTCTCTTCGTTGGCTGAAAAATTAGAATCCTCTCTTCTTTTTGGTTACTGTTCATCTCTCAACTGGAAGCTGGTCTGCGATGTCTTTACCCAACTTTCCGATGACACCCTGGTCGGTAAAATAGACCACTCTCCTGGTTGTGCATATTGCTTCTATATGTCTGAATCTGTGGCACTTGCAGCACGTTCTAGTTGTAACAGACTTACAGATTGGTTTTGCTGGATAGTTCCACTTAAAAAGGTAGACTCTGCAACTCCTGGCAATAGAAAGTTGGTAGGAACTGGCATTGTGTTTCCGCTTCATCTTCATATCTTCTATTTCCCTCCTTCGACCTTACAGATCACAGTAAAGAGTAACCTCCCATTGAATGTCCTTAATGTCTGCGAGCCTTCGTTGAAGTAGGCGGATCTTTCGGTGTATCTCCTCCCGAGAAGGCTCGCGCGTGTATCTCATTAGTGACATGGCTATGGTGTATTGTTGGGAGGTTAGAGAGGCCTAAAAAAATTAATTTAGAGTTAGTGATTTTGAAAATCAGCAAGAGGAATTGAGGGTTA
>NW_018207627.1:0-719 GCF_001263595.1 Phalaenopsis equestris | reverse complement strand
TTCTCAAAGTTCTTTTTTTCTTCCATAGAACTCTTATCTATAAAGTTAATGGGGCGTTCAATCTTAAGTCAATGTCAAGGTCCATAAAATCAAGAACCATCATAACATTCACTTTCCAGTTCTTGAAGTTAGTTCCATTTAGCATATGGAATTTACAATAACAGATATAGTAGATAAGTAGGAGGCATATACATTAACTGAACAGAGGAAATCAATTACAATAGCTATAATGATTCCTATCACAAAATATCTAGTACAGCATTAGTATTTAGTCTTAGAACTTTAATATTAGCTTGTAAGTGGTAAACTTTAATATAGCTTTCAAATGTTGACAATAATTTATGATAAATAAGAATCCTATCTTTGGATTGAATTATTTTTTACATGAAATACTTTATAATTGTCACATCATTATTACATAGATTTTGATATAATACAATCAAATATTTTTCTTCTTTTGGGCTGTCTATATTTGGATAAATCATACTTGTACAATCATATTAAATTTTAAGAATAAATTAACTTATACAAGAAACATTATTTTGGTAACATGTATGGATTAATCCATTTAAAAAATATATAGAAAAGTATAATATATACAAAAAATCTCAGTGATTTAATATCATAAATCATTGCTCTAATACTACTTTTTAAAAAACTTTGTTGGCATCAATTTTTGATGTCACTGTCGGTCAACTTTTTCGATAGATTTGAAAATA
>NW_018207626.1:0-719 GCF_001263595.1 Phalaenopsis equestris | reverse complement strand
TTAGTACAAACTCGAAGGCTACATAAAAAAAATTTGAACATAAGTCCAATTTATTTATATTCATGAACATACTTATTTGTCTTTCAAAATGTAACTTTTTAAAACTTTTTTGTTCAGCTTAATAGTAGTTCATCTATTATTTAATAAAAATTTAATTAAATATAACTTTTTTGATTACTTATTTCAATACTAACATATTTTATATTATTTATTAATCTAAGTTACTTTACTAATTCTCATCTCTTATTTATGTAATTTTCTATCTCATTATTTTCACCTCTAGATACACGCGTTCAAATTCTATCATTTTTCCGATACCTCAAGTGACCTATCTGAGGGAGGGCACATAAATGTAGTGACCCATGTGAGTCTCTTGTGAGAAGTAAGCACGTGCTATATTACTATTTTTTCCAAAACAACTACATTTGATGCATCAACAAGAGTTCTATGAGCACATCATCTTAACCTTAGAAGGCAAGGAGCCTGAAAAAGTCCAAGGTTGATAAGAGCTTTGAACATTATATCTCTTGCTACTTTTGCTTCAATTTTATGACAGCGTGTATTACGTTAAATGTTTTTCTCTACCTAAAATTAACATCATGCTTATCTTCAAAATCTTAACTCTAGATTAAAACAATCAGATAATGTTCTGTTTCTTTCTTATAACATAATAATAGCATAATTTATTTACTAGCTTCAAAAAATGCCGCTTTGAATGG
>NW_018207625.1:0-719 GCF_001263595.1 Phalaenopsis equestris | reverse complement strand
GATATATTTCACTGAGCAAGGAGTTGTTGAAGAAAGAGGCAATGACATAGTTGACAATGAAAAAAGTGAGGACACAAAAGAGGAGTATTGGTTGTTAGCCAACAAGGGGCATCATTGAGGTCGGTAGAACTTAGTAGATAGATTTCAATTAAATTGACAGTAGTTGTTCTAGAAGATTGTGACACCGAAGTAATGGGCATCCATGGAGAATATGGGATTATGGTACCTCGAACTACTGTTTTGCATGCGTTGAGAGGAGCATCAACAAAACTAACATTAGATGTCCAAAAGGAGCATGAGTCTGAGGATTCAATACTAGACACAAAGCAACCTCGTATTAGAAGATTTCAAAATTTTCAGATACATAGCCTACCTCCTGAGTTGCCTCTACTGAAGGGTGTCTAGTATGTAAGAGATGATATTCTTTTATGACACTTCTAGAAGACCATATGGAGTCATTAGGGTATTAAATTCATTTAATGTACCCACCAATAATGGTCAGAAAGGTGGGATGAACCACAATTTTGAAAATTGTCTTAAAAGATTGGTGGAGAAGAAAATTCTATAACGGTATCAATGTCCTACCAAAGAAGAAGAAGAGATCTCTCCTGAGTGGTTATACTTCAGTGTGGTCCAACCTATCTTAAATTCTATCACATAGTTGATTCCTCATAACAAACTTGTTTGTTAGATACATCCCGCCGAGTATGAGTGGGAGA
>NW_018207624.1:0-719 GCF_001263595.1 Phalaenopsis equestris | reverse complement strand
AAGCACTAGAGAAGTAAGTTTCGCTAAATGGTCCCTCAAAACTAGCAATGTAGCTATCGTTAGGGAGGGCTCAACGAATATTTCCTACAAGAACTGGCTAAGATAATTCTTGTCGGAGAAAATACAGGGGCAAATGTTAGGCATCAAAAGTGGCTCTTATTAAGAACATGGATCAGATAGATGATAAACGAAGTCTAAACCCGATACGACATATTGCTTTGACAAGGCAATACAAATTGACCAAGTCAGGAATACCAAAGAAGGTGGATGATTAGAACATACCAACCATATATAGGATACTGCTACCAGAGATTTGGTAGAATGAATTTTGCTAAGGAATTGCCATAGTAATCAAGAATGGTTGGTCAAAACATAGCATCCCAACCACAAGGGTATGTAGCCATTAGTATGGCCCAAGAACATCCCTTAACAGGAGAAACTACCACACTCATGTAATATGAGCGAGAAACTCTAATCTGGACCCACATGGGGTACTTAATAAGATAAATGTGTTAAAGAAAAAGGCATGGATTTCCCACACAGGAAGGTATCAATTGAACTTGACCTTGGTCAATCGAGACACTTGAGAAGGGTTGGACCAAAAAGAGTGCGCCAACTAAATGGTGTTTAGCCATAAGACACAATCCAAAATATATCCCATAAGAGGGATGATCTCGATTTTGATATGTAAATATTTATGAAGTTGACACCACAACAGC
>NW_018207623.1:0-719 GCF_001263595.1 Phalaenopsis equestris | reverse complement strand
GTCTGGATGTCAGTCAGTCTTCGCTCTGGGAAGCTTATTGTCTTTGAGAGTGGTAGCCAGTCGGCTTAGGGTGGTCGGTCGGTCTGTTTGTTGGTAATCTTTGTAGATTTATTTGGGGAGTTGTTTAGAGTCTCACGTTGATATTTGTGAGATTGTTTAGGGTATTAGACTTTTGTTCAGTCGTTAGCGTGAATGTCTATTCCTGGTCGGCCTAGGTGATCATTTGATCGTCGAACTAGCCTTCAGTCAATCGGCAACCTTTCAATCGGTCTTCAATCCTTCAGTCAGTTGACCATCAGTCGGCTGGCAAACTTCAATCGGTCAGCTTCATGAGTATTCGTAGCTTTTTGTCAGAGGGATGCTCCTTGATTTATCTCTTTTAATTTGAAACTTCAAATTATTTCGAGATTCATGCATGCCATTTTTTAGCGTACAAAAATATTAAAAATTATTTCTTCATTGTTTTGGTTAGGTTCAATGAAATGTATTCCCGAACAGAATATGAATCTATTAGTTGTTTGAGCATTTTGTATTATAGAGCTATTGTTAAACTAGTGTTGTAGTTAGGTTCTAAAATTTTAAACACCGTGGTTATTTTTAGTTGTATTTTATGTTAGTTCTCAATAAAAGGGCAGCATTTTACTTAATTTCTTTACTTCTTGGAAGATTTACATCATACCACTTAATTCTTATATATCTATATATCTAACACCTAAACT
>NW_018207622.1:0-719 GCF_001263595.1 Phalaenopsis equestris | reverse complement strand
TGTTTGCAAACACTTGAGAGCGCGGACTTCCAAAACAATATTTGGAGTTTTCTTTTACGAGGAGCTGTTCTTCTCGTCTAACATAAATTGAGTTTTACATGTAAAATAAATTACAAAAACATCATAATTTTAAAATATTTTCTTAAACTGATAGCTACAAAAACAGTTTTAAAATTAATCAAAACTTAATATATTGATTATATGTCATCTTAGTGCATATTCCGTAACTTCATTTGATAAAATATATGTATTACAGTAAACTTCGTGAATCCTTCAATTATAATAATAAATTTTGTTATTATTATTATTATTATTATTATTTTGGCAAATTAAATTATTAAATTTAAGTTATTTGAGCTAATTATTATTATTAAAAAAAATCATGGAACAAGCACGAATCGTGATGCAAGATTTAGATTGAAAACTATCAAACCCTAATTTATGGTCAAAAGTGCAAAAGAAATCCATTAATGACTTGAGAAGTGGTCCGATCCGAAAATGGATGAAATCAAATGCAGCACATTAAAGTGTGATTGAAAACTTCCAAATAATTACATCTTTTTGTTTGCTTATAGTCAAAACTAATGGGCCAACCAATCTATAATCACTCAATTTTAATCAGCATTGTTATGATACTTGATACGCCTCCAACAAATTTTCATTATCCTGCACGAATCTTGAGGTTGACACGAATCTCGAGATAATTTTTTAAACAAGAA
>NW_018207621.1:0-719 GCF_001263595.1 Phalaenopsis equestris | reverse complement strand
AACTCGTGTTCAGCTCGCTAAGCAAACGAGCCGAATACGGACACCCTTTTTGAGCTCGAAATATGAACGAGAAGAACACGAGTTGAGCCTGAACTCGCTCGTGTTTGGCTCATTTACACCCTCAGCTCGTGTTTAGCTCGTTTACACCCCTAACTGCCCTGACGGATAATCAGATCCCAGCTAGTATTGAGGTTGCTCCAGCCTGAAAAATGGCAATAACGGAGGAGATGAATGCCCTTCAAAGGAAACATACATGGGATGTATTTGATCTTCCCAAGGAAAAGAAAGTCATAGGATATCGATGGATTTTCAGCATCAAGTTCAATTCAGATGGATACTTTGAATGCAGCAATGCACGATTGGTCGTTAAAGGGTACTTACAAGCCACTGGAGTTGACTATGAAGAGACATTTGCTCCAATGGCTACGTTAAACACTATTCGGGTCATATTGTCCCTTGCAATAAATCTGGATTGGTCTTTATTCCAGCTATATGTCAAGAATATTTTTTTGAATGGAGAGCTTACAGAAAAGATATTCATGTGTTTCCGTCCTGGCTATGACTCTACTACCTCCAGAAGGCAAGTGAGCAGGTTGCGAAAGTCCTTTTATGGGCTAAAACAATCTCAAAGGGCCTGGTTTGGCAAGTTTACAAAGGTGATTATGGGTCATGATTTTACTCAAGTTCAATCAAATCACATTGTCTGCTTCCGGCATTCC
>NW_018207620.1:0-719 GCF_001263595.1 Phalaenopsis equestris | reverse complement strand
AGGAAGAAGCCAAGACTGTAACTCTCCCCCACCACTAAAAAAATTGAAAAAATATTCCATGCTAAAAAGAGATGCTCTTGGATATAAACATATATTCAGATGCTCATAAATATTTAAAGATGCTTCGTGCATAACTGTTACAAGAAAGAAATTATTAAATTCAAATCTCCCTTTAGTTCCATTGAATACATTGACACCCGCATGAATACAGACCAAGAAATATCAATATTTCCAGGGAATTATTAAGAAAAGTTTTATTGATTGTTAATTTTTTTTTTACTTCTATTATTCTTTGGAAATAGAGATATCGCTTTTGATTAATCAGCAACCGTTTTATTATTATAAATAGTCAATGGGGATTTTAACTGAAGTGCTCACGCATGAAGTCTCATCCCTTTATCCCGAAGAGTCTAATCTTGGTCTCATAATCTGTACAAATTTTAATTGATTCGAGTACAACTAAACTTAAAGACATATCTGTCCGGAAAAAGTCAAATTGAAAGAAAAAAGGAAAGATGAACATGTGAATAATGTACTTTTTAAAACAGCTGAGAGTACCATGGATAACATGGGGGTGTCCTCCAAAAAGCCAAACCAAACCGGCCCGAACCAATTCAATTGAGAGGGGGTTGAACCGGCCTCTCACCTCTTTTCATTTCCCGCCTTCTTATTTTCATTTCCAGCCCATAACACTTCTATTTATACATATTTTTAGGTCT
>NW_018207619.1:0-719 GCF_001263595.1 Phalaenopsis equestris | reverse complement strand
TGTGTGTGTGTGTGTGTGTGTGTGTGCCGAATCCGCGTTTGATGCAGGTGGTTTGATGTGGATTTACCACCTATAGGGAGTATGGTCCACTCCTTAGTTACCCCAGCTCTATATTCGTTGTTGTCGTCGTGTTTTCGGGCAGTTTTCCTTTTTGTATTCTATCAACATAGCATTCGGTGTTATGGTTTTCTTTTTAGGGATGTATCTAACAATGGATGGTGCTTTGGTTGTATCTTGTTCGAGGAGGTGGTTATGTTCGACCTTCCCACTTCACCACAACCTTTCCTTCGTTGCCGCCATCACCGTATTCACTGCAACCATTCGGAAAGAAAAACATCCCTCTCGCTATTTTCCCCAACTGCCTACCATTTAGTCTCCTCCCACCTTCTTGCCATTCTTCACCGCCGCCCTTTCAACAACTAGCCGACGCCGTCCCTGCCATCTAACCATTGTTCCAACCACCTCATAACTCCCCACCGTAGTCCACAACCACTAGCCTTCTCCTTGTTGCTGGCCAACACTCTCCTTCCCTTCCCTGCCTCAACCCAACCACCACTTTCTCCTCCCTGCAACCATCTTGCGATCAACCCTACCACCCTTCTGCCATTCCCATGGCACCCAACTCCCAACCTTCTTCACCGGTTACCACTTTTGGGATGCACTTTAGTTGATTTTGTCTGTGTATGTTGTTGTATTTCCCTTTCAAATGTGTTTGGTTG
>NW_018207618.1:0-719 GCF_001263595.1 Phalaenopsis equestris | reverse complement strand
AGCTCATAATGACAGAAAGTGTGGGTTCATCTAGCATTGAAAGCTCTACTTTCTACACACCCCATTGAAAGCTCTACTTTCTACACACCCTTGTGTGAATATTGCAAGAAACTTGGTCACATAAAGGACAATTGTTGGGAACAACATGGAAAGACAATAGATTGGAAACTTGTACAAGGGAGGAAAGATCAAGACAACAAGGCCCATGCAGCTATCTCTTTTGAAGGGTTGGTTGGCCCTAGTCTCCTTATCTAAGAATAATTGGAGGTGTTGAAGAAGCTTCGGAGTAATGAATCGTTGTCAATTTCTGTTAACAAATTCAAAAGATACCAATGATCCAATTATTTTGCACAGTTGTTCACAATGAAAAGAAAGCATATGAACAATATTGCGTTTATGCACACCATATTGGATTTACTTTTCGAAATGACCACAGTAGCTTCTAGCCGAAATCAAAGAAGATTAAGAGGAAGGACTTTATACGTGGTAAAGGCTAGTTACAAGAAAGATTTGAACCTCAACAACACAGTAAACTTCAAAAGAGTGGACACAAGGACTGGTTGTGTAGTCATAATTTGATATGTTGTTGATGTCAAAGGCAACTGGTCAGTTAAGAAGTTCATAGAAAGTCATAAACACCCCTTTGCGGAGCCTGTTGAAACGCATCTTTTGTATTCCAACGGAAAGATAATTGAAATCAATGCAGATGTGCTCAAATC
>NW_018207617.1:0-719 GCF_001263595.1 Phalaenopsis equestris | reverse complement strand
AAAAAAAAAAATCACAAGGAAAACGATGCATGTCATGGCGATTTTTGCCACGTAAGGAAATCGTCGTGCCACATGGTGATTTCCTTGCGTGGCTGAAATAGCCACGATACGTGGCTATTTTTTCTATTTTAATAAATATATTTTTTTTTTCTGATTTTATTTAAGAGAATTAAATTTACAAAAAAAAAGTTATTTTTAAAATTTAGCCTTTACAAAATTAGAACCTGATTTTGTGAACTATCGCGAATTTAAAAAATGGATGAAAAAGATTAGTAATCGCAATATTTGAGGTTATGGATGAAAGAGAGAGCCAAATTCTACTCAAACATCCTTTTATATATATACGAGCTAGAGAATTAAGAGAAATAAAAGAGTATTGTAATGTTTTAGTATTATATGAAAATCAAACACACACTGATAAAAGTGAAGTAGCGAGAGCTCACACCAAAATTTTCACATGGAAAAATATATAAAGGGAAAAAAACTAGGAGACCTAGCCCAATCACACATTTTTCATGCTCTAGAAACCTTGTTCATCAAAATGATGTTTTCTAGCCAAACTGAGTGATGTACTTCTCATATGAAATTAGCCTAGAGAAGTTTATTGAGCTCTTGGTCAATTGTTTGGGGTTTCGGTATAAAATTTTACTTCTTTTGAATGATTGACTTATATGTGGACTATTTTTAATGAGTGCATAATTACTTCAAGGACAACTCTG
>NW_018207616.1:0-719 GCF_001263595.1 Phalaenopsis equestris | reverse complement strand
TCACCAAGCTTCTCAATTTGTAGCCAAACTAGGCCTGATTGTCATCCATGAAACTCTACATAACGTCGCCAGCCTTCACCTCATCGTCTCTACCACAATATTGCTAATTTGATTGTATGACCTTACTTTTGGACCTTCTAACATGTTGGCAATTTACCCATTGTTTGCGTGATCATTGGGACACTATTGAAGAAATATTATTCATTTCAACAAAATAAATAAATAAATAAATAAATAACAATTGTTGCGTGCTAGAAGATTTACAGTAATATTCTTAACATTATACAAAAATCTAGTACACACTTAGATAATAATGATGACAGGTTGTGATACTAAAAGTTCTTACGTTTAAAACTTTAAAAGAAAAAAAAAGGCCACGCACAGTTAGAGAATAATTCAATATAGCTTGATAAGTACAGATACCCTTGTCTCTCGGTTAGGAAAGGGTCACTCAGTTATAGTGTTCATATGTAAGAGTAATCACTGCACAACGACCAGAAGTGTTTTTATTTGCCAAAATTTTATTGCATCATCTTTGAAGTGTGTTGTTGCAAAGTGTTCAGATTGACGTGTTGCTCTATGAATGTTCCCTACTCCGCAATGTTGGCTGCTACTATTCACAATGCTTTGTTGCTCCACAACGTTTGTATGTACTCCACACTTTGAGTCGTTGCTGTGCAATGTTAGTCACTATTCAACAAAGTGTTTCATTAAAATTA
>NW_018207615.1:0-719 GCF_001263595.1 Phalaenopsis equestris | reverse complement strand
TTTCTCTGCACCTTGGCATTTTGGTTTTTTCAAACTATATTTTGATAATATAGTTTACGGTTATTAGTTGGCTTACAGTTTCTTATGTGGGGAGAATTTGACATGTACTGCTTATGATTTTGGCATTTCGGTTTACTCTTGTGGTGATGTTGATGCAATGCCCTGAGTGGCATTTCGGTTTATGCGGGGGATTTCAGGAATTAGGTAAGGTGGCCATGTCCGTTTCCTGTTGAAATATACTAACCATCAAATTATGGCCAAATTCTTTATGTAGAAATTGATGTTTGCATAATTAATGCATATTACTTTATGCTTGATAAAACACTTGATGTAGTATTTATCATTTCATTATAGTTTGATATGAATTGATATAACATATGCGCATGTATAATTATCTCATATTGAGTTTAATATAATTTATAATTGTTTGGGGATTGGAATAAATATGTTGTCGATGCTTCACCTCTTATATCCACTTATTTTGTTAATGTTTATACAATGCCATTAATTTTATTTTTTATTTTTGTCAAACTAGAGGTTTTAATGGGAAAAACAAGAGGAAGTGGAGCAAATTGTTGTGTGGGAAAGAGATATAAAGATTATCTTTTTTAGATCCTTCTCAGAAAGAATTTGAATTGGAAAATAAGCCCACAATATTTTTCAACAAAGAGGGATGACAAAACATAATACCAAAATTCAGATAAATTATTGGAAAAGAG
>NW_018207614.1:0-719 GCF_001263595.1 Phalaenopsis equestris | reverse complement strand
AAAAAATAAAAATTAATGGTTGCAAAAATTTTATTAAGGAGATTTATGCTAATAATTCTTAGTTTAATACTCTAGAAAATATTTTTAGAGAAGTTATTTCTTGCTTTTAAAGGCTTTCAATAGTCTTATTCATAATTATGCTTATGACCCTAATTATTACCATGATAATCATCTTTTAAAGCAAGATGAATGTTTGGATCTTATTAAGAAATTTTCTAATAATGAGAATAAGCATGCTTTTGTCTCTATTGATTTTAATAAAACTCCTGGTCTTTATGGTTTTACTTCTAAGTTTTTTAAGGATGTTTGTAATATTTTTAGAGTTGATTGTATTTCTACTATTAAATTTTCTTCACTCATCTAATCTTCATAATATAATCAATCATACAGTAATCACTATTATTCCTAAGAATAATTAAGTATAATTTCTTTTTTTTATTTTGAACCCATTTCTCTTTGCATTAAATTTTACAAGGTAATTTCTAATATTATTGTGAATGGACTTAAACTATTGCGGAAAATATTATTTTGGCTAATAAACACTTATTTAGTTATAATTCCGCTAATGCTAATTAATGTTTTTGTGCCAAAATTGATATTAAAAATGCTTTTGATAATATCAATCATCAATTTAACATTGATAGATATGACAACTTGAGCTTTCTTAATATTTTTATTAATTGAATTAAAGCTTGCATCTCTAATATTTACTTTTATTT
>NW_018207613.1:0-719 GCF_001263595.1 Phalaenopsis equestris | reverse complement strand
ATCTTATTTATATTGAACATTTAAACTATTATTTATGTAGCCAATGACTTTGTTAATCTCATCATATGGATTTCATGATGAGATGATTTTATTGAGTAAGGTCATCAAAAAATTGCTGGCGTGTGGAGTTCGTCACTAATAAGAATATGAGAGGAAGTAGTTATGAGATATCATCGGAAGAATACTATTAATGGGACAACAAGGTGTGTAAGTCTTGAACTCATGATGATAAAGAAGATGACATGAAGTCATCACAACACTATCTTAATGGGAAACGCCATCAATATGATGGATTGTGTTCAACAGTCTCAAAACCCTCGTTGTTAAAAAAGTGTTGAGGAAGTAGCCAAGTTGGGCAAAGGAATTGAGAAAGTTAACTAGAAGGTGATATTCTTTTGTTAATTAAGAGAATTGAATGCTTTTTAAGCCAAAAAGTTTAGGTGTTATATTGAAAAATTAGATAATTTGGAGTGTAATATATGTAATTCATCTTATAAAGTATGTTATTAGGCATTCATAAGCATAATTATGATAAAAAGTAGTGTGAATATAAAATAATTAGTTCTATAGCCTAATAGCTTAGTTGCATTTGTATTTTAAATTTAGTTATACTGATTAATATTTAGGTTATATTGAGCGAATAACATGTGCAATAAAAATCACTTCAGCTTTAAGCAAAATGTATAAGGATATCCTAATAATTTTCTTGTTTTTTTTTT
>NW_018207612.1:0-719 GCF_001263595.1 Phalaenopsis equestris | reverse complement strand
TTTTTTTTTTAAATAAATTATTGATTATTATTATTATTGTTATTATTTGAGTTCTCGGTATACTTGATTCTAGCTTGATCTGAAAAGACTTTTTTACTAACAAATTTTTGTTAGAACATTTTTTGATAATTTTAGCCCAAATTAATTAAATTACATAAATAATAATATATGATGATGTGTTATTAATTATTATTATTTTTTAAGTTATTCAAGCTAAATTTTTAAATTGCTCGATTTGAGCTGAGCACCAACATGGTGTTCACGAATCATTCCGAACAAATAAATTTCAAACGGGCTTAACATAAACAAACATTGGTCTTGCTCAAACTCGACTCATTTACACCCCCTAATTGATCCCTCGATATGTCGAGTTTTTGCAAATACTCTTGCATTAAAATGCAATTATTAAATATGACATGTGAAATATAAAATCTTCAAATCATTGAATTATAGTGAGAAGAAACCAAAAATATTGAATAGACTTTTTGGGATCATCAAAAATCTCATCTGATCAAGCATTTTTTTCTAACTCAAAATAGGAATTTTAAAATAATTAAAAATATAAGAGGTGTACCGAATAAATATTCTTCATTAAAAAATAAATTCATATATTTTTAATTAAGAAAAAAACATTTTTATTCAGTATTCTTATTTTCAAGATTTCTCTTTCTATTGTTTATGATATTGTTAGGTATGACTCATATACCATATAAGGGACA
>NW_018207611.1:0-719 GCF_001263595.1 Phalaenopsis equestris | reverse complement strand
TAGAAATGAACCATATTTATAGATTTTGAGGTTCTAATATAAATTTACATATTTGTCCCTATTTTAATAGGGGCGTTATAAGATATTATGACACATTTTCATATTTGCAACCAACTCTGACACCCTTATGTATTCATAACTGATGTTATCATCGTTTCGTATTCATAAATGTTTGAAGAGGGGCATCCAATGAATTGATAACCTTATCCCCTGGTCGAAAGGAAGCCTTTGATCGGTCCGTAGAAATTCGATCATCTAAAAGGTTATTGATCGGCCTTCTCAAGAGAGAATTCTGAGAGGAGGCCCTTCTGTCGTTGGGATAAATTGGGTCGTTAGGCAGAGGGTGTACCACCATAATCTGATTGGTAGCTCTCATTGGATAAGGAACTTTCTCAAAGTGTCAGAAAGGCGTTTCGTTGGGGCTCTTTGGTCATTGAATGAGGAGTTCTAGAACCAATTGTGAGAGCTCATCTTGAATGATTGTCCCTCAGATTGGGCTTCTTCTATTTTTTCATTTGGTTGTGCTTTTGGTCGGTCGACTTATATTTTCGACCAAAGGAAACAACGCTTGAGGCTTCTACCTTTTGACTATCTCGATGCACTATCCTATGGTTTTTATAAGCGACGTCATTGGATTTTCTCAAGAAACATGCGAACATATTTTTGATGTACACACATGGTCTCGCTTCTTTATATATATATATATATATATATATATA
>NW_018207610.1:0-719 GCF_001263595.1 Phalaenopsis equestris | reverse complement strand
GAACCACCTACATAGGAATTAAGAAAAACCCAATTAAAAACCTTAGAGCGACAAATTAACGAAAAATATGAACAATACTCACCGCAACTCTTTCAATCCACCACTCCTCTGAAGCATCATTTGTTCGTTTCACCGAATCCTACTCTAATCCTGTTGAGTCCGTTTCAAATCCTTCCAAAATTTTCAATCCATCTTCAGTTGATCCCACTTGTTTTCAACTGCATCCTATCAGATTCTCTACCCATTATTTTCTTGAAATTTGTCATAATATTTTGCCACACTTCCTTATTGAAAAAGGTAGTTGGTCTATTTCCAGTTCAATTTCTTTGAGGCTGAGGTCGCAAAAAACTATTTTGGTCTACTTTTCTCGTAATGTCGGTGTAGCACTTTTTTTGTTCTTATTAGTCATTGTGTTACTACAATAAGCCAATATATTGTAATATGACAATAAAAACATTCTCACAAAATTAGAAAAGATGAAATGAAAGAGGGAGCAATTCCCTTTAACCTTCAATACCTCATCAAGAATGGTAAAAGCATTCTCACAATTACTAGCTTCTTAAAAGGGATATAATGTCTTTCATGCAATCTGTTCTAAATAAAAAAAATAAAGAATTTAAATGGCTAGAAATGTAAATACATGGGAGATGTGGGCAACATATCCAAGACGCAGGTGAAGTGCTAATATGCTATTTTTTAAAGCTCAAATACACGTTTTT
>NW_018207609.1:0-719 GCF_001263595.1 Phalaenopsis equestris | reverse complement strand
TTCATTTGGCTAGACCACTAGCTCCAGAAGGGCCCAGCCGCCAACTTCAATCAACCCGGCCAACTCCAGTTGGCCAGACCACCAGCTACATTGGGTTGATCGGCTCTAGTCGGCTCTACCACCAACTCCATTTGGATCAGCCAGCTTCGTTCGACGCGGCCACCAGCTTATATTGAATAAGCAATGCAACCAATGTGATTCCTTCCAAGGTTGTGACTTTTTTTTTCTTTTTTTTAATTTTGTGGATTTCAATTTCAAATGGATTTGAAATCTCTAGCAAAAGATACTGTAAGGATTTATCAAATTTATAAATTATTTGTTAAATGCCTCCGTTGGAATCACATAATTCCTGTAACAATTAAATACAGCTATTACAAACCCGCTTAATATAGACCAACAAAAGTTAACCAAACCTCACAATGGGGTTAACGGAGGCTTACTAAACATTTGTGAGGACCCGATAATATTTCAAAATTAACCCAAAAGCCTTTATATGTTTGTAGATTAAAGCCCACATTTATAGAGGCCTTCTCATTTTTTAGGTTTCTAAACAATAACAAAGAACCATAGAACCCACCCCATAAAAATTAAAAACTTACATATTAATTACATTTTTATTGGTTTTTTATTTTATTATTTTATTTTATTTTTGAAAATGAAGAGCATGCAAATATTTCTAATAGTTCCATGCATGCATGCATGCATGCATGCATGCATGC
>NW_018207608.1:0-719 GCF_001263595.1 Phalaenopsis equestris | reverse complement strand
GCAGTGGTAGTTTATGTTGAATTTAAGGCACTTCTCATTGAATTTAAGGTCACTTCTGCATAATCAAGCTAACTTTAAAGGTTATTATATCTTAAGTTCAAAAAGTGCCCAAATTATATTTGTTCAAAACTTATGAAGTAATTGGAGTGTATTTTCTTGACCTTACAAACCAACCTTGAATTCGATTGATGTATATGATGTTGTCTGCTCTAGCAGATCTCATCAATTAATGATTGAACACAGTGCTCACCACTATTTTTTTGACTTTATCACACTCATTTCAACCTTTGTTAGTAGAAACATACAACCCAGAGTGCCACGATCTTATATTAGCACAAGTACATTGCAATGTTGAAGCACTAGAAATAATGAACTGTGATACAAGTCAAAATTCAATTGAGTAGGAAGGTGACTATGGTTTGGGTGGTAGATAAACTGATTTAAATTTAGTTTTTCCTCGAAAATGCATATATTGCACTTAAAATAGAAGGTATAAAAACTGTGCCAAGATGCATGGATCAAAAACAAAGGTGGGACCTATCATCTATGTGAATAGCGGAAAGAGCACTACTGTCATTTACACTTTCCAATACAAAACTATGCTGTAAAGCCAGATTGGCGCAAAAATGGGCCGCCTTGTTCTGTTGCCTTCTCTATTAGTGTGTAGAAAAACCACCTGTCCGAAGGAAGTAAGAAAAACCAAACCCGTTGCGATCTGT
>NW_018207607.1:0-719 GCF_001263595.1 Phalaenopsis equestris | reverse complement strand
AACTGTGATATCCGAAAATGCTCTTCGTTGTGACTACCTTATTTATGAAGCCTGTGTCTCAGTTATGTCAATCGCTGTCATCACAAAAAAATGATCCAATTGATGTTTCTTTGCAAGCAAGGGCACCTGTGACCTCGAGCTTCGCCAAAGTGAGAAGGATGAAGTGCTTCCCATCCTTAGTGAAGTTATAGGTGTTTCTGAATCCATCGTATTGAGTTCTACGGTCAAACTACAATGATCTCCCCAATAAAAGGTAGCAGACCTCCATAGGTACCACATCACACCACACTTGACCCTTTAGCTAGCTTCCAATTGAAAACCACGCTAGGCATCGTTGATCAATGCTGACCCTGTTCGTTTTTAACCACGTCGGTAAATACGACTGGGAATGTCTCTGAGTCATGAAGCCCAATTTCTCCACTAGCTATGTAGATATCACATTCTTACCACTCCCTCCATTGATGATGATATTGCATACATTTTCATTCACTATGTAGCGGGTGTAGAATTAGTTAGGAAGAAACCACTGTGAATCCCTCGTATCCTCAATTTGTAAGACCCGTCGAACCACCAGTGCTTCTCCTTCATCCGGCAGAATTTGGTATACATCACTTTGTTCCTCGGCTTTCACCTAGTCACAAACTTTCTCTATGATGTCCGCTCGATAAAAGAATGAACTCGACTCGTCGAGCTGCGAGAGGAAATGTTCCCATATCAGT
>NW_018207606.1:0-719 GCF_001263595.1 Phalaenopsis equestris | reverse complement strand
CTGCTGATTCTGTGTTATGTTTGATTGATAATGAGTTTTTTCTTCTCCAACTGTTTCAGTTTCTGCTTCCCTCACAGAAACATTAGTATGAAGCACATTTGGTTCCTCTTTCTTTCTTGAGTTACACGAACGAACTTTTTCAGCTTGTGCCCGTTCATTCATGGAATTTACTTTGCAGTTCTGTTCAAGAGTTTCGGAAGATATCTTGTTTACTTTAGGGCATAGATTTTGATGATTTTCAGTTTTTGTGAGAAAATTTGCTTCTGCGGATTTTGAAGCCTGCGTTGACAGAGCAGGAGAAAGTCCTCTATCTCTTACAATGAAATGATCCATGGGTTTCACTTTGTTTGTTGCACTAGTAGAATTAACGCTAGCATTCTTCATCAAAGCATTCTGCAAGCTTGCTTTCTGGGCTTTGTTTGAACCACGGACTAGAGTTTTCTCCTGTAATTTTTAGAAATAAATAAATAATTACATAATATATACTCGAAGGGAACACATCAAAAGTAGCAACTAATTATAAACCTCTTTCACCTTATCAAAGTAACCAATTGTTGGCCTTGGCGTCCGAAGACCAGACGGTCTGGCAAGTCTTGAGCCACAATCACCATTTATAGAGCTTTTAGTTCGATTATCAATAAATGTCTCCGAGAGTGGACCTGTTCAAATAGAATGTCATATAAGTAGGGCTGTTAAAACGGCTCATTGTTTGTGAACAG
>NW_018207605.1:0-719 GCF_001263595.1 Phalaenopsis equestris | reverse complement strand
GAAGAGTGTAAACAAGATATATGCTCCTATTTGCCACAAACTCTACTTTATTTTGCATTTCTTCCACATCCATATTATATTTTTATCACGACAAGGAAAAGTAACTTTAGCATTTGGTAAAACCAATTCACATAACATAGTAAGAATTTTTGTAGGAGTAATTTTTTATTATTATAGTAGGATTGATAGCATAACTCAAGTATTTAAAAATTCCAAACTGAGAACAAATTCAGTAAATTAGAACATTGTCCTATTTTATATTCCCATTGATCTCTGTGGGTTCGACAATCCCAGAATTTTTTAGAGCCCTATATTATTTAAATGATACATATACTTGTGTGAGAAACTCCAAGACATCATTCTCTCGATTTTCATGCTTGGTTGGCGCCTAGGCGCTCAGTACTTGGTGTCATGGCCCCATCCTTCACAAACTGCTTTTTATTCATTTTTTTCCTTTTTTCTCCATGTCCCTTCCACTTTGTTCCACTCATGATACTTGTTATATTTGCAAGAAAAACATATAAATACATTTGGTTAAAATAAAATTTCATTCGAAAAGATGTAAAAAATATAACTAAATTCATGCAATTTTTTCACACATCACCAACATGGAGGCCAAGCTGAAGGCCAAGTGGGATTTCTTTGAACGGTGAATGAGGGAGCATGACAAGGCAGTGACAATATTGGAGGAGGAAGCGATGGAGGAAGATGAGGATGAG
>NW_018207604.1:0-719 GCF_001263595.1 Phalaenopsis equestris | reverse complement strand
AACTGACATGATTATGTCACATCCCCCATCTCTCGATCAAGCCAGTGGGTTTTAGAAATCGAGACCCCGACATTATTATGTCAGGGGCGACGTAAGTATTTTAATTTCATATTTTATCTCTTTAAAATAATGTTATCAATACATTTTAACTCCCTAAAGCGTGCTAAACTCTTATAACCTATAAAACATGAAAAAACACCTTCCATAAGAATAAAATATCAAAATAAGGAAATTAAATATGAGATTCATTTAGAAAAATATCACAATTCGATTCAAATCAATTTCCCTAAACTTGCCGCAAATAATTTCATATATAAGCTTCATTTATTTAAATGATTTTCATAGTGCTCATATGGGACTTATGCTTCTTTAAAGGAAACTATAAATTAATAATAAAATATTTGCAAATATCATTTACGCATTGAAGTTTTATTAATCTCTAATAACTTAGCATTTCTTTATTTCACTTCTTTTTATGCCTAAGCATATCTGAAAACTCCTAATCTAGTGTGTGATTAAAATGCTTTCATTTCCAGAAGATATTCTTAATTTAATTAATTCTTAATCAAATAATCTAAAATTAATAAAATTTTTGCTGAATATAATAACTAAGAGTTTCGTCAAAAATTCTTTAAATTTTATCAATTATGAAAGACTTTAGACACCAAATTATGTCTTTTCATGCTTCACCTCAAGCTTCTTCTTAAAAAAAAAAAAAA
>NW_018207603.1:0-719 GCF_001263595.1 Phalaenopsis equestris | reverse complement strand
GGGATTGTAAATTGGTCCGAGTTAACAAGACCAGCCGGTGAGTTGAGAGCTCCAAGGCCGGCAGTTTGGGTTGGGACTTCATATTTGGTTTATGTTTAGTTTTGCTCAATTTAAAAATGAAAATTTATGTAAAAATATTCGTGTGTATGTTGTATTTAATATAAAAATAGGGGCTTTATGTACATATATAGAAAAGAAAAAACATTGAAGGGGGATTTTTGGCGTTGCCACGTCTAAATTTTGATTTTCACACTTTAGTCTAGAATGAGAATGGGTATTTCGTTTTTAGATGTTGGTAATAGTGATACTCGTGATATGTTGTAAGAAATTTAAGTGCTATAGAATCAACCTATAGCACGATAAGCCTACTGGTGTTTTAAAGGCAGTCCTATACACCCACAGAGCTTCATCTAACCCAAGGGATCAGTCTTTTTTTCTTGGGTTCACTGTTTTTTCTAAAATTCTTTTAATCTCTCTATTATATAATTTAGCTAAATCACTGATTTGTGGATGGTAAGCAGTAACAACTTTTTATTTAATTCCAAATTTTGAAACGAATGCCTCTATCTTTGCTTAGGAGGGGCTTCAATCTCCATCCCCCTTCTATGACCTCGAGAATGAGGACATACCTCCAATGTTGAGAAAAGGACGAAGGAGTTTTGAGATGTCGTCATGAAGGATGACTGACAAGAGTTGTGATGCTTTTCTATTTATCTCCA
>NW_018207602.1:0-719 GCF_001263595.1 Phalaenopsis equestris | reverse complement strand
ATCTAACAATTGCATGTGGATATTAATCTGACGTTGAAAAGACCAGACATTGTAGCAATTGCTTGCACGATGATGGGTGCCTATTTTGCGTGCGAGCACCTGCTCACGTGCACAAGTGGGCGTGACTCTTTGTGATAGGTGAGTCCATTTGTGAGTGAGCACATCCCTTTAGAAGCAGGCATGTCCCTCCCACATGTGGATGAGTTTGCACGTGTTCCACTTCGCACGTGAGCGTTGATTTTACACAACTCCAAACATGCATGCGTATGTACTCAGCTACGATCGAAATGCACGTGCAATCATGCTCACCCATTCTGCACGTAAGCCCCTTTGTGTTTGTGCATCTGTTGGCGTGCCTACATGTACACTTATGTACTCCCATGTCTGTGTCCACGTGCCACCACCAATAACGATTGTTGTGTGGCCTACCTTTCGCCTCAATGTATCTATTTCACAATTTATCAACATTCAAAACTCAAATTTGATATATTTGTACCCCAATAGAATTCTATAAATAAAAAATTTCAATAATTTTGGCTCTAATAAATGTACAAACTTCAGAAATAATCAAAATTGTAGTTCAAATAAATTTTCTTGGTTCACAATTCTGAGAGGAGGTTTGCATTGATGTCCAAGAAGTTTCCTAGACTTGTATTATTATGAAATTATAATTTGAGCTATAAATATTTTCATAGACTTGGTATATATTTTTGGACGAT
>NW_018207601.1:0-718 GCF_001263595.1 Phalaenopsis equestris | reverse complement strand
TTGATTAAATTATGTAGAATGTAAATGTTTTATTCTTATATTCTCATCTCACCACTATATTTATATTAGATAACACATGTAAAATAGATTCCAACATTGTTTGATTTAACCACGTACATTATAAAAACAATGCACTCAATATGTCTCAAGAGTTTTTTTTTTACCGCATCATTTCCACCATCTCTCACAATTTGACCCAGATAACACACACTTCTATAGACTGTGAAACTAAAATGACCCCATGCAAATAGTTAAGGGATCATTTTGACACATTTGCTCATACTTTGCTCCCTAAATAAATCAAAATACAAAATTGCCTCTTTAAGAAGAAATGCATTAATTATTATTTATTTTTTAACTTATCCAAGCATCTTGAATTATTTTCAATAATGATTATAATTTTCCTCTAATTCTATTTTTGACATAGTTAAACCTATAAGATTTGCATTATGAGAAGGAAATAAATGATTAGAAGGTAGATGCATATTAATCCAACAAAAAGCAACATTCAAGTATTTAAAAACTGCAAAACCTAAAATTTTTTATTCATATATAATTCACATGTAAATATTGTATAACATAACAATTTTAGTAAATAATTTAAAAAGATTATTAAAATATTTTTTGAGTATTTACTTTTATCTGCCTCTCCTTTTCTATATATAAATTTTATTATGCATGTTGTTTCATAGTGAGGAGTTTTTTCTAAAAGTAAAAC
>NW_018207600.1:0-718 GCF_001263595.1 Phalaenopsis equestris | reverse complement strand
AGAAATGAGATTTACTAACTACACTTTGATTAATCTATCAGGTTAGGAATTAGGAAGCTCATGAACATATCCACTCTCTGCTTGCAAGAAGCTTGTGAACTGCAGCTGCAAGTTTAGGATCAATGGATGATATTAGTGTTATGCTGACTCAACTGGGGCAATTTATATGACAGTTTAGATGTTAGATATGTAAATAAATAAGCATATTGTGGCTTTCTTTTGGAAGATTACTGTTCATACCTCTCAATTAATATGATTTATATGACAGTTTAGATTTGCATTACCACTCAATTAATATGATTTGCATTCTTATACAACAGCTAGAGCTAATGATTTCCACCTTATCATTCATGTAGCAAAATATAAAGAGTCCATGGGTCTTATACAACACGGACTCTTTCCATGAAGCCAATTATTTGTTGCTGTTTCAAGTTTCTTGAGACAAAATATGAAATTTGCTGAATAAATCAAGATTCAAAATATGCAAAGAATATTTCCAATAATTAAATCAATGCTCCAGAACTTGTTATACGATCAGTGGCAAGTGATATAGTGTTAAATGAAATCTGAATTTTTAATTTAAAAGAAAAATCAAACATGTTTCTGCATAGACAAATAAGTTTCTGCATCATGAAGGCGATGAAGGTTGCAAAGCAATGCAAGTGGCTGCAAATTTGAAATGGTTTTTTTTTTCTTTAAAGAACAATCATTAACAAAA
>NW_018207599.1:0-718 GCF_001263595.1 Phalaenopsis equestris | reverse complement strand
TTTTTTTTTGTACATGTTCGAAATCGGAGCCCACATGGGCCAGCTTTATGCAAATCTGATATTTATTCGGGCACTAACCATTCTTGCATGTTCATATGTTTGGCATCGATTTTTGGAGAAAAAAACTATATATGATGTTTTGGCCATATACTTTTTTTCTTGATAAATGCTGTTTTTGTTATATATTTTTTGATGATTTCAAATGCTTCGTTGCTGATTTTGTGTTTCGAGCACTCAAACGCAAATGCTACGAGGCTCTAGATGATTGTTAGTCTATGGCTTGACTGCCTCTTTGTGGGTCTATGTTCTTTTATGTTCGAACACTATTTTGTGGGCCATCCTTGCTCGATACTTTTACTGTTTTGGGGGCTATCCTTGCGTGATACTTTCACTGTTTTGGGAGTTTTTAAAATTGTTGTTTTGGGGCATTGAAAATGCCATAGAAGTGCTGTTTGGGAGTGTTAAAAGTATTTTGATGGCTGTCCTTGCTCGATACCCACTCGTTGTTCTACCCTTTTGTTTAGCCGATTTTGGGAAATCGGTCAGTTTTATCTCTTCTTCCCCCGTTTTATTTTCTTTTTTTAGGGCGATGATGACAATGCTTATATGTGCTAAAGTGGGAGAATAGAATGATACTTTCTATACATCAATGACCTTCAATGAGGGGAGAGCAAGATCGATGATACCATTCACCAACTCTTGATGCGAAGTTCCCCCT
>NW_018207598.1:0-718 GCF_001263595.1 Phalaenopsis equestris | reverse complement strand
TTGTCTTGTGTATGTCATATGCTTGAAATTTCTGCGTGTCACATGATTGATTGTTCTTATACATTTATTGAATATCTTGTATGTTTGCATGTGTGCTCGGTGAGTGCCTCTCAGTAAGGTGTAAAGTATTTTCATGGATATCCTTTTTCGGTGCAAACTCATTCATAGTAGGTGTTTGCTTGGAGCAAGGCACCTCGAGTCCCCCAGACAGGCGTAATTATTTTCCATAGTTAGTATGTTTTACTGGCATACACGTTTGTGTGTGTCATATTGCATGTAGGCATCCTTGCATTCGTTGCATGATGTGTGGTTCTCCTTTTGGATTCAACTGTGATTTCTTCGTACTTGACCAAATAATCATAGTGTGGGCTTTTTGCATGTTTGTATGTTTTCCCATTCACCTTGAAGACTTATCCTACTCGTTAGGAGGGTCACCCATTTGTTGGTTGTGATACTCAAATGAGCATTGTCCATGAGAATACCTCAGCGAGCGATACGAGTTTTTGTATCATGAGTAACAATAATATGACTGTGCTAAATTTCTAAGAACTCTAAAGCATGTCACTTGATTGCTATGGATCTGCCATTAGCGGACTGTTATTTTAAAAATATTAAAAATGGATATATTTGATATTATAAGTATTCTCCACCTATTTTTAAATAATATATGTTAGATCATATGTGAGGCCACCATTTTAAGAGTCACCCATTTCTTGTG
>NW_018207597.1:0-718 GCF_001263595.1 Phalaenopsis equestris | reverse complement strand
TTTTTTTTTGTGGGCACTCATCTTACTAAGGATGAGTTCTCTCCTCCCAAATTAATAAGGTGGATGCCCCTCCTTATGATTGGGTTAAGGAAAATGCTAATGGTAATTGTGGTCCGGATAGGGCTTCTTCGGTGGTTTGTTCAGGGCTTTTTCTGGGTTGTGCCTTGGTTTTTTTTCCTTCTCCATGTGTGGTTGTAAATCCTATTAAAGCTGAATGCAGCTATTTTTCTAGCTATTATTGTTGGTGGGAAGGCTAGTTGGATTGCTTTCTTAGTGGAAGTGGACTTTCTTTTGTTGTTGGAGTATATTTTAAGGAAACAAGAACATCCTTGGAAAATTTTCACTTGCTTAAACAGGATGTGGGGTCATATTATTAAATTTAATGTAACACTTGATTCAATTTTTTTACAAGTAAAGGAATAGGCCTGCACATTGGTTAACAAAGAAGGGACAATCTAATAATAATATGGGCATCAACCCTTCAGTGGAACTGAATAGACTGATTACTGAAGTTATGATAGAACTGCATACCTTAGACTCTCATTTGGTTGGAGGTAATCTAGTTATTCCTATAATTGATCATGGTTTGAAGTTATTTTCGCATCGATTGTTACACATATATTCAAATAGACATACTATAATTTTGAAGACTGACATGCATAAAAATGTGTTACTTTTGTATATATATTTTATGCTTATTTTTAACAATATTGCACTT
>NW_018207596.1:0-718 GCF_001263595.1 Phalaenopsis equestris | reverse complement strand
GACTCAACCCGATTACAACCCTATGTGCAGGGAGGCCTATTTAACCTTTTCATGTTAACATCAAGATATCGAATCAATAGTACTTGAGGACCAATTATGAGCTAAGGATTGACTGCTGATTCATGTGGATGGCAGCAAACCTAGATGTCGACTTTTTTGTGTGACAAAAACTGAAAAAATATAGTTAAGTGTATTTCATTTCAGCTTGTATAGAACTTCTACATTCTCACAAAAAAACATCTATTATAAATTTTTGAGATCAGATTATAAAATTAGGTACAAAATAATTAAAATAGTTCATAAGATTGACGAGTAGTTAGTAGAGATCCCACGAATCAGTGAGGTAGCAACGGTACGGAAAGAAAAAAGACAAATGTTTTGCTAAGTATGAGCCCTAACAGATACAAATTATGCGATCATTTTAAAAATAGTTGTTAAATAGTAGCCCACCAATGGCTCCAACAAACATTGGCTAGACGATTATTCCAGACCTCTAAACATTTAAGATGTCATTAAACCACCCTACAAACAATATTGTAGTTAGTGTACAACCACTCTTCCCTGTCATCTGCTAGTTTGTTCCCATTAGAAGGGTGTAGTAGCAAAAACAGTTATGCGTGGAGCTTCTGGGTTCCCTACTCTGTAATTCTGATTTCTCTATTTATACCCTTTTAATGAAGAGGGAATAGCTTTTTGGGGTCCTGTGACCCTAGCCGCA
>NW_018207595.1:0-718 GCF_001263595.1 Phalaenopsis equestris | reverse complement strand
CCATTCTCATGTCATCAATCTCCAGCTCTTCTGCGCCTTCTCCATCATCATCCTCATTCTCATCCACAAGTTCACCGCCTATATAATCAACATCATGAATCCTTCCCTTCCTCTTCTTTGACCCCACTCGCATCTTCCTACGGTTCTCCTTCTCCAGCCCACTCCTTCTATCTCCTTCCTGAACAACAATTCCATCTGAAGGCTCTAACGTTTCCCTTAAACCGATATCAATCTTCATCCCCGTTTCAGGAACCACCTGATAGATAGGCAGCGCCACAGACTGCACCGACTTAATATACATACACCTAATGTTCTCCCACTTCTTTGGCACGTGATTGACTGCACCCTCAATTGCAGCCATTAAATTATCAATTATCTCCTCTCGATCCATGGAAACCCTCCCCACCTTCATCCCAATACCAGTTCCAGAACCAAAGAACAAAAGCGTAGACCTACATACCTGTCGAACAGCCTCCGGCCATCCAGGTCGAGAGATATTGATGGCGAGAGGGATCTTCTTCTTCTTAAAGAAATAGTTACCGATTAAGCGGGGAAGAAGAGTGATGATCCGGCGCTCGGCAAAGAAGATATCGTAAGAATCGCAGAGTCGGCGGCGGGACTCGAAGGGGACGTAGTCCGTTCGGAGCTCGGAGAGAGGAATAACGGAATCGAAGGGAAGTTTTTCAGCGGCGGCGGTAGCTCTAGCGGTCTCGGCTAG
>NW_018207594.1:0-718 GCF_001263595.1 Phalaenopsis equestris | reverse complement strand
TCTCTTCCCATCTCTCTGTTGTTTGGAGGTTCATACATCGTAAGGGAAATAGGTCGGCCAATTAGCTTGTTGTTTTTGGTATTGAGAGTAATAATATTCTGGTGGGTAGGGTGCCACCCCCCTCTTTGCATATTTTAGTTGTTGGGTACAAATTGGATGCTCCATAAGTTCGTGGATAATGGTTAGGTGAGCCTGTCATTAAGGCTCTTCTCTTATACTATAATTAAGCTATTTTTCTCATTTATTACTTACATTATTGTTGTTGGTTTATTCCTCCATTTGGTTTTATTATATAGCTTTTAGTGTTATATCTATTTTATGGTGGCCTGGGGATTACATTACTTGCTTTCGTTGTTTTTGGAGGTTTTCCTCCTTGGATGGTATTGGATTTCATGTGTTTGGATGTCTGCTTTGGTCAGTCTCTTATGTGGCATCTGCTTGTTTCTCACTTATTCATTTTTTGGATTTTTACATTGCTTGCTTGCTCCATCTATGGCTTCCTTACTGGTTTGCGGTATGCCAAAGTTCGATGTCTTTGCAGCATGGTGACAGTTTTACCTGGAATTTACGACTACCGCCTTCTCTCTCTTGCTCTGAACTTGGGGATTTCGACTCTTTGAAATTTGATGTTATCTGGATTTCGCCTTAGATATGTCATGGGTATAACTGAGCTCTATTGGATTGTTGTTGTGTGCCTTTTCTTGCTACTATCAATACG
>NW_018207593.1:0-718 GCF_001263595.1 Phalaenopsis equestris | reverse complement strand
ACATCGCTTGGTGCCATAAATCTATGCATGAAAAGATAATGATTGTGGTATTTTTTTGCAGTGATATTAAAAATTTGAGCGGTTTGCAAGTAAATCTGAATGTAAATACATAAAAATGTTGCAGTTTGTATGTAAATGTCCCAATGTTATATTTGACTAAATCAATCATTCCTACATGCTCACAGCTCAATGTTATAATATCATTCCACCAGGATATATATTTCATGCTCATGATTTAGCACTTTAAACTCCTACACCATTTGAAAAAGAAATGAACAAAAAGATCGAAATAGAAAAGTTATTAGAAGATTGAAGAGTGGACAGACATAGTACTTCATGGGCGGTCAATCGATCTTGAGGACGAGGGCAAATCATTTTTCTGATAAGATCCTTAGCACTGTCAGATATCAAAGGCCATGGTTCTGAGTCAAAATCAAGCTGACCCTTTAAAACTGCATCAAATATGCCTTGTTGTGTTTCTAAATAAAAATAGATAAATAAATGCATTAGTCGCATAACATGAACAAATAAATGAATCAAAGCTTGGGGCCGCAGACATACCGGCCCAGAAGGGCGGCACTCCGCTCAACAATATATAGAGTATAACACCAGCTGTCCAGACATCAGCTTCTGGTCCGTAGTGTTTGCAGAGTACCTCTGGAGCTACATAATATGGGCTCCCAACCACATCAGTGAAGATCTGGCCTGCAAAAGCAGA
>NW_018207592.1:0-718 GCF_001263595.1 Phalaenopsis equestris | reverse complement strand
TACAATCAATATTGAATTCCAACGCAGTTAAATTAAATGATAAAATTAATGATTTCATCAATTTCTAAACTTATTTTTAAACTCCAAGGAATCAAAATATCAAAATGCATCTTCTTAACTATCATCCCGTGAAGTTCCATCTGTGCCACACTTGGAGCTTGATCCCAAAGAAGGTGGACAAAAAATGAAGTTGGAAGAAGACGAGCCAGCCAAGTGCCCACTACTACCTATCGTCCTCATGGCTGCAGCCAAGTTCGGAATTTGCTCGCCAGAAGAACCTTCGCAAATGGCTCCCGCCATGCTGCCACCCATATGAGAAGTTATGGCGGCGGCTAAAGCGGATTGAAAACTTGGGTCGGATGTCATGGCCTTCGCTATCGTGTCAGTTATTGCGTTCGGCACCTGCTGCAGCGAAAGAGCATAACTAAATTTTAAATTTGTGGTTATGTTTTTGTTAGAGCTAGTGAGTGGGTTCTATCTACCTCCGGTACTGATAGTTTTTATCTGTTGTCTCATTTTATTATTGCATGAGTATTGCTTTTACGATAAATGTTTTCTGTAATTATGAAATAGCTCGTCATATCCCGATAAAATGTGTATATGAATTTTTTTTGTCATTTCTTTTTGAAATGAAGATTTATTTTGGATGAGCTTAAATTTACATCTTTATGAGAATATCTCTTTATATGCGCCGCGTACTCAGATCAGTTGATCGGGC
>NW_018207591.1:0-718 GCF_001263595.1 Phalaenopsis equestris | reverse complement strand
CAAAATTACCACTTTTCTTATCCTGCCATCCCTCTTACTCGAAACCACTAAGATACCACAACTTTTGTAGAACAAAACTCACTCCCACATTCTCACCGCCTTCCTGACGAGGCTTTCAAGTCTGGTATAAACTTCTTCAACAACGCTTTGATATATCTTGTGCCTCAGCATAGAGCAACTCAAGGAAGGAGCGAGGAATTACTGTGGAATTTGGGTGTGGCAATAGAGAACTCTTCGAAATCAAGTAGCCTTGGCTACTAAGTTGTTAGCAGTGTTGTCAGATTAAGGCATTGTCCTTGAAAATTCAAAACATGGAACCGTTGCTATAATTACCAAGGCCGAGCCTCATGACTGCAATACAAGCTATGCACAAGGAGATTATTTGTGTGATGAAGAAACAATAAGGGTTGTTTGCACAAAAGGTTTAGAAAGGATTAAGGAATTAATAGTTATGAGTGCATCATTTGATTATGAAGAAGATGGGCAGTTTCATCTTGCAAAGGATGGGGGTCATTCTCATCACAGATAGGACATGCTGTTGATATGACCGACAGAGAGATTGAGCAAGCCATGCTAAAAGCTGATGATTATGGTCCTAATATATACATGCTTGAGCACCAATTTGCCATAAATTTATTTTCTTTAGGATTTTGAACGAATATACTGTCATGCCGTGGATACATTAAACATAGAAATACAATAAATAATACGCTTCATA
>NW_018207590.1:0-718 GCF_001263595.1 Phalaenopsis equestris | reverse complement strand
TAAGAATTGTGTGCTAGGTATGTAAATTTCCCTAACATTTAACAAAGCATTGAAGCAATTCCACTTACCTAAAAAAATGTGCACCCACAATTCTGTTCTGTGATTTCGTCCTTTTACCGATCAGGTTTAAATCAATGGTTGAGGTGTTGGTAGCGAGAATGCAATGCGAAGGACAATATTTTTCAAGATCAGCAAAAATTTGTTGCTTCAAGTCAACTTTTTCGATAACAGCCTGTCATAAGAATCAAATGGAAGTAGACTTTTAGTTGGCTACAAAAGAACACAAAATTTTGCTAGTTCATCACAAACATATTACCTCAATGACCATGTCCACATCCCTAAATTGCTCGTAGTCAAGAACACCAGTGAGAAGAGAGAAGGTCTTCTCAAAGTTCTCGTGTGTTATTGTCCCTTTCTTGACACTACTATGCAAATTTGCTAAAAGGGAAAAGAATGATGGATTTATGAAAAAAAAAAAAATGTTCATCCACAAGAAGATTTATGGCATATTTGGGATTACTTTTGTTTTTTGTTTTTCTTTTTCCTTTTAATTTAAAAACATGTTTCTTAAGTGCATTTTTTCATGTTTTTATTCTTTTTATTTTCAAAAACAAACTAGCTTGTTTTAAAAAACAATCAAACATCTAAAAATTGTTTTAAGTATTTTTAAAAACAACTAAGCTTATTATAACATAACAAATGTTTTATTTCATGTTAA
>NW_018207589.1:0-718 GCF_001263595.1 Phalaenopsis equestris | reverse complement strand
TCTATAGGCACTCCCCTTTTTATGGGGAGGGCACAGAGCGAAAGCCTTTAAAGGTGTAGGATAGCCAAGGGTAATCCAGATAGATTTCTCAAAAGAACCAAAGGTTATAGTACCCTCAAGAACACAAAAAATGTTGGGGAAAAAGAGATAGACCTCCCCAAATAGTAGTGATCGTGACGACTCTCTAGCTGACCATTTCTGCCAAAAAAAAAGAGGCTCACCTACAAAAATGGAATGGTAAATAAAATTCAATCATAAAAAATGTACAAAACCATTGATGCATGAGAATATGCAGCAATCATACATGCTGAGGGTTAGAAAATGGATCGAGTACATTGAATTGTAACCTATAATAATTGACGCATGGATTGAAAATAAAGCTCTTATAAAATGCTCAACTAATGACTCGAAGAAAGAATCTAGGTCACGATAATATAAGTAAAACCCCTAAATATAGAGAGAGAGAGAGGTTATAACCCAGAATAAAAGCAAAACTCCTAATATTAAGAGAGAGACTCACCCCTAGCGGAGTCATCAAATATGTTTTTCTCAATTTTTTTTAGCATATCAGAGTCTTTAGCTTTTAAGTTTATGTGTCATCATATAATTCAGTCAAATACGTCTCCCTCTCTAATCATATAAATGATTTGAAAAGGAGCAGAATGCTGTCGGTTGTCGGAATGGATATCATGATGCCCAATTTAATTGTATATATATA
>NW_018207588.1:0-718 GCF_001263595.1 Phalaenopsis equestris | reverse complement strand
ATTCGGTTTAGCAACATAGGTGCACCGTAAAAGCCAATGTAGGTGTGCTAGGTCAAATGTCGCCTATAATTGCTAAAATTCTTCATTTTTTTGCTATGAAACTGCATTCAACCTATCACCTGCACAAACAAGAAAAATTTACATTTCTCAATCGTACTATCACGATAAACAAGAGAATTGACATGATATTTAATGCAAAAAAATTATGTTATCAATTTCTTAAACTTACTCCTTCTTGTCCTTAAGTAATCTCATATCTCAACAAGGATTAACAAGTTGTTTGGAGTTCACACGTGGCTTCTTGATTCTTCAACCTCATTATATAAATGTCATGAAGAATGTGCAAATTTCATTTGAGGGTGAGATTTTCATCAATTTCTAATAGCCAAGTTATTCATTTAATTCCCTTCTTTCTGAACCTCGAGTAATTGAAATACTTTTATTTTCCAAATACATTTTTAAATCAATTAAGATCCAATTAACCAACCTAATATTTCTTAATGTCTTTCCTGATTATAATATCTTAAAAATTTCGTTTAAAAGTTTTTAAGCCTTAATATTTAGGAGAAAATTAATACACAATTTTTTTTTTATTTTTTCGTCTTTTAATTAAAGTCTTTCACAATTCTACACTTTTTATGAAAAAAAATATTATTTCTAATGTAAATTATTATATTTGATGAAATACATTTCTTTTAAAAAATTTGTATATTTACTT
>NW_018207587.1:0-718 GCF_001263595.1 Phalaenopsis equestris | reverse complement strand
ACTCACAATTCCACAATATTTAGTGTTGCATTGTACATTTCATTGATAATTGCAACATACATTTGGTAAACACTTCTTTCTTTCTTTCACATGCAATTAATTCTTGTGGCAATCAAAATTATATCTTTTCAATATCATCTCTATATATTTATCACTTATATAGGAGATGTTCAGGCATTAAACCATATTAGTTATTTAGTACTATTATAATTTTTCCAAGTCTTTGTTCATTTGCACGACTCTTTAAACTTGATTCATTTGTAGTTAGTACAGTTTTAAGCTTATCCTTTTATTTTTAAATAATTGTTTTTATACACTTCATCTCCAATCATTTAACATTATTTTGGTCTTTAAAATTTTATTGAAAAAATTTGTTAATGACATTGCTATATTATGCCATATAAAATTTCAATTCTTTGTAACTCATGTTGATGTAAAGTTCTACCTATTTTTGTTTCTTATATTTATTTGTTTATTTTTCATCATTCTGTTATATTTAATAGTTTCTCAAAGTTATAATTTCATCATTCTGTGATATCTTTTATCTTTAAATAAAATCTATTTATCTTCGCTTGCAATGCATTTAACTTAATCAAAATTTTTAGATCTATCATCTTTTATTTTCATTATCATATACATTTTCATCTCTTTTAGCATCAAGTCTATTATATAAATTATAAAAAAAAATTGGAGCTTTTGCTAGTCTATTAGATTCTTT
>NW_018207586.1:0-718 GCF_001263595.1 Phalaenopsis equestris | reverse complement strand
TAAAGTCTGAGCTAGATCTGAGTTATGTTAGTTCTAGTGTTTAGATTTGAGCTAGGCCGAAGTTCGGTTAGGTCTAGTATTTAGGTTTGAACTAGATTTGGATTAGGATAGGTTTAGTGTTTGGTTAGGTTTAGCTAGTGAGTTTGGACTAGACCAGGGTTGGGACAGGTGTGGTATTCAGGTTTGGCTAAGTTTAAGTTAGGTTCAGGTTAGAGCTTGGGCTAGACCAGGGTTAGGTCAGGTCTAGGGTAGATTTATGCTAGGATTTGGGTTACACTTGGGTTGGGTCAGGTTTAGGGTTGAGGTTTGGTTTAGGTTAGGATTTGGGTTAGACATGGATTGGGTCATGGGTTTAGGTTAAGTTTATGTTAGTGTTCAGGCTAGACTTGCGTTGGGACAGGTCTAGGGGTTTTGGCTAGGGTTTGGGTTAGACCTAGGTTAGGTTAGGTCTAGGGTTTAGGTTAAGTTCGGGTTAATTGACTTTGGAGAAGGTTGGGTTCAGGTCGACTTAACTCAAACCAGAACCATGCTTAATCCAAGGCTTTTGGGTTGATTAATCTAGCCTAAAGCTAATTTGGAATTTAATAAAAAAATCAATGTTTAATTAAGAAAAAAAACTATGTAGGAGACATACTGGAGAAGGAGGCTTCAACTGAGGAGGAGGAGGCTTGCCAGAGAATTGCTTCTCTTCTTCTTCTTCCTCTGCTCGGAGTAAATG
>NW_018207585.1:0-718 GCF_001263595.1 Phalaenopsis equestris | reverse complement strand
GTCCAATATAAAACGAAACAATAAAAGGCATTTTAGAAATATTGCATGTTTAACCAACCTGATCTTCAAAATCAGGCAAGGATTCATAACAAATTACAGTCGAACAATACTCCAATGAAAGCAAAAAGAGGCATTCATAAACATAAAAAAACAATTACCAAACGTATTTATCAAATATCTATAATAACTAATCGAATTCAAACTATCCAACAATAACGAATAATATGAAAACCTTCCTTCACAAAAGCTCTTAGCACATGGAAATTTTTTAGGTTCTATACAAATAAGAATAAAATAGCAGTCAGGGGAAGAGACACTTAGTAGATGCAGATATTGAAAACCAGAGCAGTAGCATGGAACAAGGAAAAGAGACGCATCTTTCTTCACAGCTGTTGGCTATCTGCATTTAGAAATCAAACAACTTGGTAGGTGTCGGTGAGTAGTTGTATCCTCTGAGCATACTTAGGGGTAGCACCGCCTCTTAGTGGCATCACATTCGCAACCTACAGCAAATTTACATCGTCATGTCAGAATATTGTGTATGTTGCATAATAATATAGGCAAAATAATCTGAAATGAATTGTCCCACCATTTAAAAATCAAATTAAATGACCACTTCTCTTTTTGTAAAAGATGACGATCATATAAATATCTTGGAACATTTACATACATACGGCTCAATTCCTATGTATTTAAATATCTAATATCACAAAAAAAA
>NW_018207584.1:0-718 GCF_001263595.1 Phalaenopsis equestris | reverse complement strand
AAAAAAAAACATAATTTAACGAGTCATATTTAATTGCATGAATCCAATAAAATCAATCGTGGTTTGAGATAACTCGCAAAGGCTAAGCAAACTTCTTCATAATTTTGACAATAAAACCTTGTGCTTTGGTAGTGTGATTCCAAAAGATAATTTAGGATGCTGGATCCATGAGATTAACTAGTTTAACCAATCATCACTGATAAATGAAATCCAAATGATGATTTCTAGCAAATGATGATAGGAAATATCTAATTTATTCACAAAAGAGATCTAATTAATCAAAATTATGAAAATTAAACTGAAAAACAAGCAGGGAAGTTCAAGATTCAATGGTTCAATCAGGGTTAAAGCTGAACTAAGGAAATAAATATTAAGATTATTTTAATGTAAATTTAAATGAATTATACAATAATAATATTTTTTATTGATTTAATAAATAATATTTTAATTTAGAATATTTTGAAGAATATTTTAAATCAAAATATTTGAGATAGAATAATTTCTCAATTTTTAATTTAAACATCTTATTTCTAGTCATCCAATTAAAATCAAAAAGTTAAAACTAAACAATGTTAGAACTGATCAATTCTTTAAAAATCGGGTTGGTTCACTGATTTGCCGATTCAATTTAGATTCTCTTCAGAAACGATTTTGATTTTAGACCGAACCAATTAAATGATTAATTCATTGTTGAATAGGTCCAACTGGTAGGTATAGT
>NW_018207583.1:0-718 GCF_001263595.1 Phalaenopsis equestris | reverse complement strand
TCGCTCAAGCTCGGCTCTTTTACAGCCCTAGTTGTCGAAGGCAGGGGCTGTTGGCGGCAGGGGCTGGAGAACTTCTGGAGGGTGCGGGAACGGCTGCGGAAAGCGCCAAACAGTAGGAAGAAAGGAATCGGCGGGTTGGCGGCAACAGGATAGCAACTTGCAGACGTCAAACCGTAGCAAGGTGTTGACGGGGCTGAGGGCAACAAGACTGCTGTTGGAATGAGGGGAGGCCTATAGGACAGTAGGAAGAAGAAGGAAGGTGATGTTCGGTTGCTGGGGGAGGGCCCAAAGAGGGTTGCGGAAGGATAAATGTCTCGTCGGGATCAAGCTACATCCAGAGCAATACTCGAACCCTTGGAGATCACCACCTCGGATGAGTTACAACAGAAGCACCTTCTTGTCGTCGGGTACAAACCCTGAAGGGGAACAACGCCTCAAACGCAGGACTAAAAAATTCCAATCATAAAACCTCCCCGTAAACTCAGAAAACAACACCTGTATAAAGAGGAAATTAGTAGATAAAATAGGTAAATAATAAGAGAGGAAAAAGATATAATAGGCAAGGAGATGAATAAGAGAGAAGTAGAGAAGAAAATGAATTATAATGGGAAATCACCAGGAAAGGATAGGGATTCTTAGGGAGACTATGGTTACTGTAGAAACTATAGTAACGGTAAGGAAATGAATAAGAAAGAAGTAGAGAAGGAAATGAATTATA
>NW_018207582.1:0-717 GCF_001263595.1 Phalaenopsis equestris | reverse complement strand
ATGTAAATAGATAGGAATTGTGTGGTATGTATGTATGTAATCTTCCTATTATTTTTTCATGTTTTAACTATGGTTTGATAAAACATTTATCAAAAAAGAATCTTACAACTACACCCACACAAATATATAAAAAAAATGAATGAAAGCTTAAATGGGAGGGGGAAAAAAAAAAAAAACTCGTTGAAAACCATGCAAATTATGTCTCCTTTTCTCACTTGCTCTCTTAACGAATCTCACCCAGCGTTAGCAGCTATAAATATAGCTACATATATCAAATTAGAACATCTTTAGTCCATTAGATGACTTTAATTTTCTTCCTTCTCTTCGTCGCTACCACAACCAAAGTTCATGCAAGAACCCTCCTGGGTGAACTTGTTGCTCTCGATGATAGCAAGCTCTTTGGGGATGACGGTGGCGGCGGCCATGGCTTTGGTGTTGGAGTTAGTCGACATGGGTCTGACATCAACATTGGTATTGGTGGAGGTGCTGGTGGAGGCATTGGGAGCAAAAGAGGTGGTGGTTTGAGTACCGGAGGAGGGGTTGGCGTCGGAGTTGCGATAGACGCGAGCAGGCATGGTGTTGATGTTGGCATTGGAGTGGGTGGCGCGGGCGCAGTGAGTGCGAAGAATGTGAGTGTTAGTGTCGGTGGTGGGGTTGGTGTTGGTGTTAGTATAGAGCATGGTCACGTGCATGCGAGCGCTGGTGGGGGAGGTGTTG
>NW_018207581.1:0-717 GCF_001263595.1 Phalaenopsis equestris | reverse complement strand
GGTCTTCTCTCTCATGAAGCCGGCCTAAGCTCCCTTGCCCGGATGCTTGTCGTTCTCCTCCTCGCTTGTGAGGTTTGACGTTGCCACCTCCCTCTTACTTCTTCTTCTTCTTTTCTTGGCTGCAAGCAGATCCGCTGGCCCCTCTTCCAACTCCGACGCCAAGATCGGGTCAATCGCCAGACCTCTTCCTCGCCCACCTTTTTTCCTCACCAACATTGTATCTATGCCGAAGAAAATCAACGAGGAGAACGTAGGATTTTGGGCTCTCTTCCTTGTTTCTTTCGCTCCTAGTGTGCATCGCTGGCGAGCTAACTCCTCCACATTGCCATCCTACTTTCCTGGCGACCGACCACTTTGCCATAGCACCTCAATGTCACCAGGCAACGGTGGTACATCGCCTTGGGGAGGCGTGGACGTCTTCTTTGTTGCGTGGAAAGTTTCTCTTCTTTCATCATCGTCGAGCGACCATCTCTCGAGAAGATACCTTTTTTTTGGGGTCGCATATTTTTATATGCGAAAATTATTTATTTTTGGTACTTCGCATACCTTACAGTCTCCTATGTCGTTTTGTCGTCTTATGCACGCTTTGCAAGGCATATTGGAGTGTGGATCAGACGTTGGCGAGCTTGGAGCAAGCAAAGAAAAAGCATGTAAAACCGTCACGGTGGTGAGATTTTCTACATCCTAGCCAGCCTTAGGAATAGTGGAGTCTAGGTG
>NW_018207580.1:0-717 GCF_001263595.1 Phalaenopsis equestris | reverse complement strand
CTTTTAAATCACTTATTATATTAGATATGTTGCAAACTTTCCAACCACCAAGATAAGAATGAAGAAATAATTGAAAAATAAAAGATTGATGTGAGATTGAAGAACAATCAATTTAAAGAAATTTCTCCAAGAAATCTCCTCCCAATCAAAATATTGTCAAAAGGAAGAGTAAAACAAAATCAGATTTTTGCACACAACCAAACAAGCTTTTTTCTAAGAGGACTTATGATTATTGGCCAAAGGTACAAGACAAGAAAAATGCACTAAAGAATATTAATCAAAAGCACTCTACCTCCTTTAAAAAAATCAGCCAACACAAAGACCTTTGGAGGGAGATGAGTAAGGAAAGAATCTGAAATGATTCAAGAAAAGGTAAACTTTAGCCAAACTTATTTGGTAGATGATTTGAATTTATTTTAGAGCTTTAATGTGGCCTGAAATTTATCCAAAGATAGCTTCATAGTAGTAAAACACAATGGGAAACAAAATGAATAAAGTAAAATGCAAATTTTAGGCCATGTCTTGCATGGGTGTGTTTGACTAAGCCTACTTCTAACTGTCATGTGCTTAATTTCAAGGGATAAGTCATGGGAATGAAGTAGAATGAAATAAGGAAAGTTTCTAAGAGAATTTGTGCACTCAAGGCATGATTTAATCAGCCCAAACATGGTGAAATTCGGATCATAAATAGCTGCAGAATTTAAACGAATTAATTTA
>NW_018207579.1:0-717 GCF_001263595.1 Phalaenopsis equestris | reverse complement strand
GATCATATTTCATGTTTCTTTGCTTTTTACATAACGACACGCCATAAATACGGTGCAACGATGTGCCCTATGCACAGTTCTTCCGAAGATTTTGTAATAATGCACCTCTCAATAACTGCTTACCATCACCGTAATCAGGATACAGTGATTTTCTCTTTAAAGCTCTTTTTTTGCAGTTCACCACAACCTATGTGATCAATCATAACATATGTGGTCCACAACTTTTACAGCTTCCAACTCCAGTATCTATGGCCTACAGGCTTTATCACAACACATGCAGCTTCCAACTCCGACCTCAGCAGCATATGAACATTCTTACAACTCCTCATTATGACATATGTTATCAACCACATTCTACGTTGTCCACATCTCATGAAGCTCCCAACCCTAGCTTCTGTGAATTACAAGCATTCTCACAACTCCTGTAGCTCTATACTATGACCAATCGAACCTCGTGAAGCAACCATCTACCTGATTAAAATGATGCAACCATCTATGTAACATTTACTTCACATAACAAACTAGTGGTTTGTATCTAAATGCCCCTAACATTAAATAAACACAATTGCAATTAAAAATAACAAAATATTTTGTAGACAGCTATAAACTAAATGCTAATACGATTTTAATAACACGGAGTCAAACAGACACATAATTTCGAACATCAACTTCAATTATTTAGGTGTATTTACCATAAGTCAAGCTCATCTTTACTGA
>NW_018207578.1:0-717 GCF_001263595.1 Phalaenopsis equestris | reverse complement strand
ATAAAGGATCGCTGACTTATGAGGGTACATCATATGATTTACAATGGACAATGTTTTCTGGAGGAGCCCTGGATTTAAATTTTCAGAGCATTCTCATGGCTACGCCTACATCTGATGTAGGACTACTTTTTTTCACGAGCCTCCAATTTATACACCGCCAATACCCATGAAAGAAGAGAGTTATTATATGGGGCCCAACAAGCTACGATGAACACAACTAAAGTGATGGTGTTGAAGAAGAATTTGAAGACCACTAGTTGCGAGAACGATCATCGCAACCGTCTTTTCGATATACATCATGTTCAGGCCACATTGGCGGAGATGATAAATGTATTATGATAACATTGTCTTATGACAATATTTTATTGTGAAATAATTATTTTAATTCTATTTATAGTTAATGCTCTCATTTTGTTTATGTATATTTTTTAATTAATTTGAAACCCTCTAAACAATAATTAATGTAGTATAAATTTATCATGTATTTATAATAATAATATTGTACATAATATTTTTAATATTAATTTATAACATCATGCATTATTAAAAAAAAAATATTGATAGGAAATGCCTCCAAGAGGGGCGTTCCGCAACGGTTCCATGGCCGTGTTATTTATTTTGAACAGTGGAAACAATTAATGAGCCGTTCAATTGACCATTTAGATATTATTCAGGCAGTCACGTCCTAGATACCGGAGAGAGAGAGAGAGAGAGAGA
>NW_018207577.1:0-717 GCF_001263595.1 Phalaenopsis equestris | reverse complement strand
GCGACCTATGCTAGCTAACGTCACATATCAAATACAGTCGCAATGTATAATGCTGCATTGAAAACTCATCGACAACTTCTGGTTCCCATAACCGTCGACCTACGTCGCTATTTTATTTCAGTTGCCGACGACCATCACTTACAAATGTTGTAATCATAATTCGACGATTGTTCCCAACTCATGTCTTTTTTTTGTATCCTGTATACCCAAAAATGATGTTTGGTAAACTTTTTCTCCCAATCATGAGAGAATGGTGTACCTATGTAATGACACATTTATATATGATTATTCTGACTGGTTTGGTTTTTTTCCTCTTTGAATTTTTACACGTAAAAAATTTGGTGGTTTCTCCTTCTACATTTTTGTTATCTGTTTGCGTTTTGGAGCTTCGTTCAACACCAAAAAAACTAAACAATCACTCTACCACCGTAAATTTTCTGACATGTAACTACCCCGAAGTGGGATAAATTTAAGCATCAATTTTTAATAGCTGGATATACAAATACATATGAATTGTGTGACACAAATGTACATTTTCCTATCCTAAAAGAAATGCATGCGAAATTTTATTTTGAATCAAAACAACTATCTTGTAAACGAAATTTACTTGAATTGTTTTGTCTTCAAACATTTGTTTGATCCTTCATTTAATTATGGTTTGAATTACAATTGAATCATATTTACAAAGCTCGGAGTAACATTCCATCAATCTTCTAA
>NW_018207576.1:0-717 GCF_001263595.1 Phalaenopsis equestris | reverse complement strand
AAATGTGCTATAATGAACTATTTTTATAATAATATATAAATATAAATTTAAAGGTTCTCTAAATAATTTATTTTATTAAAATATATAGAAATCTAAAAGTGCTATAGATGAACTAACTTTGTAAAAACTCATATAATTGTGCTCTAAATAATTAGATTTACTTATTGAGTTTTGAAGGGGACTAAAATAAGTTTAAGTATTTTATAGTCTCTAATATATTCATAAACTTATTTTCTTAAAGTTTGAATAATTTTTAGGCTTAAGCTTTAAAGATGAGATGAAATTCTCAATAAAATGAAATTCTTAAGAAATAAAAACTTAACTAAACCTTTTTAAAATAAAATTAAGTTTTCTTTAATAAAACTTAACCAAATTTTTTTAATTAAAACTTAACCAACCCACTTTTTTAAATAAAAGAAAAAATACCTTTTTTTGAATAAAATTTAACCATTTTTTTTTATATGAAAAAAAAACTCTTTTTTAAATAAAACTTAACCAAAACTTTTTATAAATAAAATAAAATAAAATTTTAAAATAAACTTAACCACAAAATTTAAAAAAATTAAACATCTCAAAATATAACCTTCTTCAAAGATAAAAATTCAAACACAACATTTTTCAAGAACAAAACAGAGCTCAAATAAAATTTTTCCGAACAAAAATTTAAAGATTTTCAAAACTAGCAAGCAAAACTAAAATTCAAAAATTTTAAAAAAA
>NW_018207575.1:0-717 GCF_001263595.1 Phalaenopsis equestris | reverse complement strand
CACGAGCAATTTCTAAAACGAAACAATTTCAAATATGAGTCAAATTTGAAAGAGAGAAACAAGAGTCAAATTTGAGCTCACTCATTTACAACCCTACATATGTCCACTGGGGTCCTCGCAATCATATTAGAAGAAAAGAAAAAAAAAAACCAATTCATAGAAGTTGTTAGCGATAAGACGGATGAAACGAAATAATTTCAAAGTAGACGAATGAAAAGCCAAAAACATTTATTTTTATGATCATTAGAGATATAATTATTACAAAAAATAATATGAGTGTAAAAAAATAACGAATATCGATCAGCTAGCCCCTATCCAAAAATCACGTCGGCACATTTGTCCTCACACGTAGATGCTCCAAAAGACGCCACCTCGCCAGTCCCCATCCCTGATCCCACACGCGTCGCCCCATTCTAACCCCAACACAAACCAACCGTACGATAAAATTCATCACGTCCGTCCACCCGCGTCGGTGGCCTCATCCTGTCCGCACACCACAAGCTGCTACGCGTCACCCCTCCCCCAATCTTTCTCTAATAAAACCACTCCTCCCCCACAAAACTCCTCACAAATTGCAAGCACATCTGAAGTGCATCAAGAGAGGAGGAATTCTTTAACCTCGTAGACAGAGATGGATCCATCAGGCAACCCCATTCATCACCACACCGGGGGCATCGGCGATCACGGAGGCCAGAAGCTTCATGATGAGCACGGCAA
>NW_018207574.1:0-717 GCF_001263595.1 Phalaenopsis equestris | reverse complement strand
GGCTCGGCAACCCCTTTCATTCCACACAAGAGAGGTTACAATGTGAGCGAAAATGAAAGCAAGTTCCCTACATGAGGGGAGAAGAGAGAGCCTAAGAGACCACTTTTATATGCCAAGGGGTCCTCTATTTATAAAGAAAGGGTGAAAGGAAATTGATATTATATTCACACCCTTGCTTTAAGGGGAGCTGATCCTCGTGCTCGGCAACCCCGCTGGTTTAAAGGTGATCAAACCAAGGTAGGCCGACCGGTTCAAGTTTTGGGTCGGCCAGGATGGCCCGCCGGTGGAGACGTAGCCAGCCCAAGGGTGACCACTTTTATTCAAGGTTTGGTCGACCCAAAGGTGGTCGGTTGATTCAAGGTTTGGCCGGCCCATAGTGGTCGGTTGACAAGAGTGGTGGTTGTCCATAGTATTAGATACATGATTGTTTGTGGGTTTTTTTTTTTTATATATCTTTTTATATTCACAACATATTTTAAGAAATATCACTATTTGAAAAAAAAAACCCGCAAACAATCATGTATCTAATACTCATTCTAGTCTCTAGACTTAAAACATCTTTTTTAGCAAGGTGAGCGCCGAAAAATTTCATTTTATTTCCAACCAATATAATATGCAGTCGAGCACGTCCTGTATCCTTTTTTTATTTTCTTATTTTGGTCAAAAACCCGTCTTATGCCTGCTTGGCGTGTTTATTTATTAGAAATTATATTTAAA
>NW_018207573.1:0-717 GCF_001263595.1 Phalaenopsis equestris | reverse complement strand
TATATATATATATCACCAAGACTATTTTGGCGACTTTGCTAGGGATGGTTCCTCTCCCCAATCTCTAATATTGAATTTTGTTAGTATCTATCGATAGTATTTGTTTTTCTTACAGACTCAAGCTACCCGTCTTTCTGTTGGACTTTCTATTTATCAATCATGGAATGGGTCTACCAAACATCCATAAATTTTGGGTTCCACCCTATATCCTTAACTCTAGATCCATAATCTCTCATTAAAACCCTTTTTAAAGAGTAGGTTTTTAGATCTTCTTTGTCGAACCTCATTATGGGTGGTTATGCACTTTAGTTTAGGTTAGGACATCTATCCTTTAATAGTTTTTGGTCAAAATGAATCTTTAAATTTAAAACTCTCTAACAATAAATCTAAAAACCTACTCTTATTTTGTACTAAATAAGAGTAAAATTTTTAAACTAAAATTGAAAAATCTTTAAAAATAAAACACTTCCCTCTCATCTTGTGGACATGGTCCAACCGCAAAATATTTGATTAAGTTCTCTTTTGGATAATTTTAATCTTAAACTCATTAAGATCCAAAGCATCAATAGTTCACATTCTTTTTGACATTTTGTTTGTATTGCAACTACATGATAGATGCCATTCTCTAAGATGATTTGAAAGTGGAATGAAACTCTAAGAAAATTAAATTCTAAATTAATTGGTCGAGGACATTCTACTTCTGATTTAATTATGAAA
>NW_018207572.1:0-717 GCF_001263595.1 Phalaenopsis equestris | reverse complement strand
CAGAGAAGGGGGACAAGAGAGGTGCGGGAGGAGAAATGAATTTAGGCGCACGGGATATGTATTTTAGTTTTTTGGCGTCGGCTTTCCGTTGAATTTGTGTTGGATATAGTTCGGCGCTAATGAGTATAGTTTTTCACCTCGCTTTATAGGACGTAATTCGACGCAAAAAACTGTCGCAATTCCACCAAAAGTTTCGTTTTAAGTATAATTTTTATCTCAAATTATTGGACGCAAAATCCGCACAAATATCAAAATTTATCTTTCCTTGCTCAACAACTACAAATTCGACGCTAATATTTGCATTAGAAAAATTAGACATAAATATCATATGCTAATAACAACATCTCCGTATAATGGGCGACAAATGTCTGTCGGTTCGTCTACAAAAAATTATTTGTAGGAAAAGGTCCATTTGCTGTACTTAATTGACACTAGCTGAACAATTTTAATTAATAACATACATGCGAATTGTTTCTCTCCTACGATTTTCGTATGAAAATTTTGTCTCATATGCGTTTTTCTCAATTTATTCATTGCACAAATTTTTGTATAATCTTAATGAAAAACCCACCCTTCACGAAGAATTTTTAAGTGCAGGTAACACAATTAGTGGTATTTTTATGATATATATATATATATATCTGTGTATATAGCCACGCTTGATGCATTTTTTAAAATGTATATTATGTTTAAGCTTCTTACACTTTTGTTGAAAGC
>NW_018207571.1:0-717 GCF_001263595.1 Phalaenopsis equestris | reverse complement strand
ATACGATTGTTAGATATGTAAATAATGATCAGTCAGGCAACAGCTCTGACATACATCTCATCTGTGAATGAGGTGGCCACCAATCATGCCGAGCTGTCACCCAGACATTGACCAGAGGTAATATTTTCTCAACAAACAACCACACAAAAGGTACCTTCAAAGTTTACAAATATGTGGGGATATGGAGCCGGAGCCGGAGCCAAATCGCCGCCACCAACCGCCGTCGCCACCTCCTCCTACAGTTATCACAGTTACAGCTCAAAAAACCTCTAACAAAAAGGGACATATTTATATAATCTCAAATTGCAAAATGTAAAATTTCAAAATTTAAGAGAGTATTCAGAAAAATATTCAGTTGTTGGTTCGAGCTCCGCTCCTTCCCGTTGTATCACCACATCTGTAGTCTGACGTAATATTTTTTCGTAATACAGATTTCACTTACGCTGGTAAGGGCGACCAAGAAGAGAGAGAGAAGAACAAAAATGGCTGCTTTGAGAGCCATTGGTAGGGTTTAGAGAGGGAGAGAGGTGGAGATGAGTAGAAACTGAACGCTGATATATAGAGAGTGAAGAAAGGAAGAAGAAGACAATGCAGGCTGTCAAGAGGAAGGGAGGAAGGCATGGGCATGTGGCGTTCTTCCCTAGTTTTTCTTCTCTCTCCTCAGTTATGTGTCCAATGAGGTTTGCCCATAATGTCTGTGGTTTGAATTTTTTTTTT
>NW_018207570.1:0-717 GCF_001263595.1 Phalaenopsis equestris | reverse complement strand
TTTTTTAGATTCACCTTTATCCCTTGGGAGTGAAGAGGTATCCCAAAAATTTCATGATTTTTTAGCATAACATACATTTAATAGATTAAATTTCATGTTATATTATCTTAAGGTTTTAACATTTTCTCTTAAGTTTTTTGTGTTTTTCAAGTGTTTTACTTTTAATTAGCACACCATCTGCATATAACTTAATACTTTCTTTATGTTTACAGATATTACATCCAATATATGCTAATAGGGCACGCATGCAATTTTGAGCTCAAATGACATTACATTACAACAATATACTCTTTCTCTCATAACGAATGTGTTATTTTCTACATTGGATGGTGCATCCTTATCTGATGACAACTAAAGAAAGCATAAAATAAGCTCATGATAAAGTGTTTGACTATTGAATGCATAAGTGTGTCAATCCTTGCTAAAGGGTAGTAATCTTTCACACAAGTTGCATTCGGGTTGGTGAAGTTAACACATATCCTTCTATTCTCATTCATTTTCTAGACCATGACCATGTTGGCTACCAAATCTGGATATTGAACCTCGTGCATCAAGTTGGCTTCTAATAGCTTACGTACTTCTTTACATATTGATCATATATAAATGATTGTGGTTGACCTTAACTTTTATTTTGTTGGCCTAGCAGTTAGGTTGGCGTTCAAATTATGAAAAGCAACATCAATTGAAACTCTTGACATTTACTTGAAAATAATATCA
>NW_018207569.1:0-717 GCF_001263595.1 Phalaenopsis equestris | reverse complement strand
ATGCAATACATATCTAACACCTAAACTTCAATTTCCAAATACAAACCACACAATTCATTTGTATTGCATTTCTAACATCGAAACTTCAATTTCTACATACACCCATACAATTGTTGTATTACATATGTTACACAAAAACATCAATGTTTACTATAAAAATAAATAAAAAATCTAACACCTAGAAAAGTAACGAAGGTAAGACCCAACAGAGAAGAGAGCATTACCTAAAGGTTGGTGGGAAAGAATGATTACCATAGCCATGATTTTGCCTGTGCATGAGAATTGTCCGAGCTCTAGGTAATGAAAGAATTAAAAGCAAGAATGAGCCTCGGCCATTCTAGAATAGAATTTTAAGGCATGTGTGTCGGCTTTGCGTCAGCCGGTGTAGACAAAAACTACTTATCATCAGATATATCGTCCGATTCATCGACACTATTAAGTGATTATATTGCATTGACAATAAGTCGACGACACAAAGGTTAATGCCACACAGTTTGCATTGAAATATTGAGTTTAAAGTCTGCTGCAAATATTTTGCGTCAATAGAGGGAGACTCAAATCATGTCGCTAATCAGTATTGACGTAACACAAATACAAATAAGAGGATAAAGTTTGCGTCAAAAATTACTTGACGCTAATTATCCAGTTTCCAACAGTGGCACTTATTTTATTAAGTATTAAACCAACTTTAATTTCATTTTTTTTTTTTTTTTTTTT
>NW_018207568.1:0-717 GCF_001263595.1 Phalaenopsis equestris | reverse complement strand
AAAAAAAAAAACATACAACAGTAATATGGTTGTTATAGTACCGCAGACCGGATGTTGTAGCTGCTATAATACCGCAGAAATATATATAGCGGTAGGCCAGCAAAAATAAACTCGTTTTTCTTTTTTATGCTTTACTTCCTATTATCCTTAACTCATTTATGGTCATTTCTTATATATGTGTTGTATTAGGATTTAGAAACCATTTTTTAGTGTGTTTTGTATCGGGACAGACGTTGGCATCTCTTCTTCCCTTTGAGGGTCGTAACCTAGGGTTCCAAGTGGTGTTTTGGCTGCAACTTGATTTCCATGTGGTGATTTATCCTTCTCCCATCATACCCTGCCGCTCCACGTCACTCTTCCCTTCTACAGTCGCCCCTAGGACAGCAACTATTGTTATTTTTTTCACTATAGTCTTCCCATCCTTCTACCATCATTCCAACTCTTCTTGCTCGTTGCACCCATCCCCGAAAACCGCCCCTTGATGTCCTGCAACACCCCCCAAACCCCAATCCCTTCATCGCTTTCATCTGGCAAACAGTAAACATGTTGTTTACATGTTGTTCCCTAGTTGTTCTAGCCTTTCCTACAACGCATCGCCGCTCCGCTCGCCACCTCATCTATTGCCCTTACAGTACGAACATTCTGTCTTGCTGCCAACGCGATTCCAGCCCCTCCTTTGCTTGTCCCAATCACCAACAACCACATTGCAGTCATCCA
>NW_018207567.1:0-717 GCF_001263595.1 Phalaenopsis equestris | reverse complement strand
ATAAGCATAAGCCCAACCCAATATGCTTTAATTCATGTAAACTACTGTTTTAATTATAAATTATAGCTCGTTTAAGTGATAAAAAAAATCAAGGAAAGTTTTGCTTGTGTAAAAAATTATGCTTCATGGAAAAAAATATTACGTCCGGAGGCGTGATACAGCGGGGCGGAGCGAGAATTCGGACCTCTACTATATCACGTCCGTTATCCGGATGCAACTTAGGTGCGTCCAGATACCAACAAAGGCTCATATAATAGTCTTATTAGATTAGAAGTGGCCACAAATGTGGACTAAACCATGAATGATAGTTCTATCTGCTGCCAAAATCAAAATCTCTGTTCATTGAATTGTGAACTCAACTGGATTCAGGTCTTGTCGACTTAAGGCTGACCACACATTTGATATAAAAAATCGGCACAATATGACAAAAAAGAAACACATAAATAATGAAGCTTTGGCAGCAACTTCCTGTCTGTACCATGCAGCTTCTTCCTTTCAACAAAACTTTAGGCTTGGGTGACAGCATGAGCAGTTGAAATCTCAAGGACATTTCACCTCTGAAGTACAGTGCAGAATAGTCCCACATTTGACGGAGTAATATTCTCTGTTGGGAAAAGTGTCTTGGTATAGAGTTGTGTCTTTCTCGTGACCACTGATTGTTTGTTGATATTTAGGTTCTAAAATAAAGTGTTTTTTTTTTTTTTTTTTTTTTTTTTT
>NW_018207566.1:0-717 GCF_001263595.1 Phalaenopsis equestris | reverse complement strand
ATTGAATCTCCAAACTTCTTATGTAGTTTCCCCTGCCACCGCTTCTCCGCTTCTCTCTCGAAAGCAAAGATGGCCAATGTAACTCTTCTCTCTCGAGGGCAGGACAAATCACCCTTGACTGTCAATAATTTTCTCGGTCTGCAACAACCAGTTCCCAGTCTTTATTGATCCTCCTGCTTCTGAAAAGAGGGGCAATCTCATATCTTGGAATAGCTTCAAATACCTATTCATCCATGCAGGCTCACTATCACTTGTCTGGGTATGAGAACTCTGAATCAGTCGTGTCGCTATGGCTACCATTTGAGTAAATTTCTCCATAGGGATGCTATCCGTTAGATTCTGCTGATCAACATACCTTGTCTCCCTAGTGTTCTCATATGTATTCTCCTGATCAATATCAAATGTCCTGAGATACCAAAATGTCATAATTATTAGCACAAATATTATAATTATTATTTAATTTTCTTAATAATAATTAATGATTTTCCTAATGACTCTTTTATGATTATTTTCCTATTAGCTCTATTCTTATGTTGAACTTTAATACGACTCTCAACCCGACTTTAAAGCTTGAATTATTTAGGCGGGAATTGACAGTTGGATAAAAGAAAATTATCTAACAAATTCATTTCATAAATAAAATGATCCAAAATATAAGAATTATGTTGTTTCATAAAACTTTAATTTATAACAATTTAGTCATATTTAAACTTTTAC
>NW_018207565.1:0-717 GCF_001263595.1 Phalaenopsis equestris | reverse complement strand
GGCTTTTTGAGAAGTAATTAACATAAATCAATGTTAAGCTAGGCTTTAGTATGTAGGGTTTGGGACATTTAGCCTGTTTTTGTCTTTATGATGCAGACATTTCATTTTATAGATTGAAGTGGAGTGTAGGATCTTGTTTCTCCAATTCACTTGAGAATAAGATGCATCTAATTTAGTTTGTTCTTAACATAATAATGCTTTAATAATTAAATTACAAATTATACACGTCGGTTGGTTTTCACGCTTAACAAAAGGCAACCAAGTGATAGGAGATAGGCTACTAGTCTCATCCCCTTCTTGCAAATCATTTGTTGATATAATATAGTAGCCCTCAACTGTAATTAGTCTCATAAAAGTCATATTGTGTGCAATACTATAAGAAATATTTTGGATTTGTAAAAGGGCATATGTGGAGATTTAGTAGCAATAAATTTATGGAAGTTATTTTATTCATTTAAATAAATTAGATTGTGTATATTTTATAATTAATATATAAAAAAATTTCTATGAAATTAAATCTTTAAGTTATAGTGAGGATTTGAAGAATAAATGGCGAAGATACTTTTAGGTTGTACATATTAAATAACTCATACTCATTTTTGGCTAAGTAAGAAATATATTTTTAGGTTATACATATTAAATAACTCATACTCATTTTCACATTAAACGTCGACCATCTGATATCCGATTAGGAGAGTATATGTTTTAGATTCGACT
>NW_018207564.1:0-717 GCF_001263595.1 Phalaenopsis equestris | reverse complement strand
AAAATTCTTTTATTATTCAAAATAATTTTGATCTAACTTTCTTAAATTCCCTATTTGCCTAGGTTCATTGAGATGAATTTGGTGCTTCACTTTCTAATTTAAGTTGAATTATTATAAATTTTATAAATTTAAGGATTAATTATCAATTTATATGCTTTCAAGAATTAGGTTGATTTAACTTCTTGATGCAATTGACTTAGAACTCAAAGATTTGATTTCTAAGGCCTTCACATACTTTGAGTAGAGCTCTTAAATTTCTTCAAATAGCCTTTTGATTTATCTTGAATTTTATGTATTTTATTTATTAACATTTGATTAAAAATCAATTTCTTAAGCATTCCTATTTCTCCCCAAAAAAATTTCAATAGATCATAAATGATATCAATAATTTTTAGAGAGAATTTCGTCAAATTATAGATGGTTAGACGAAAGAAGCTGAATATAGAGCAGACACCACCCCCATCTCCAAAACAACCGAGTAATGTCAATGCTCTAAAAATTGGGAGTCATTGCTTCCGCTTGTCCATCTGTTTATTCAAATAATATCGAGACACATATGTGCTAATCAAATATTCAACTTAGAATAAAACATATTGCCGTTAATTTTCATCTCATACACACAACAACATTAAAAATGTTATTCACCTTCTTACATGTGTTTCATCCAATGCTAATTAGGGCTGTCAAAATGGCTTGTTGTTCGCAAACAACTCGTGT
>NW_018207563.1:0-717 GCF_001263595.1 Phalaenopsis equestris | reverse complement strand
TAAGGCTCTTATTATTCCTAAAACAATGTTAAAATAGGAAAATAGAGAAAAAAAAAAAACAGTTCAAAATATCATAGCTTAAAAAAAATCATTGATCGTTATTTTAACTCAATAGTTCAAAACAAGCAAAAAATAAAAAGGCCGAGCTCAATTGCTCAAAATCATTCCAATTATTCATATATACACAATTTAACCCTTAAATTTCACATTTTGTAATTTAAAAATTTAATTATACAAATTTTATCCAAAATTATCTCTCAGACTAATTAAATTATGATCATGTATAACAAAAGGGCTATATACACATCAATTTTATGGATAAGCATTATATAATCAAAAGATTGAATTACGAAAAATAATAATTCTATGAAAATAAATTAATCACAAAAAATGTAACTGCTTTGAATATTTGACATTCAATCTTTAATTTAATCCAAAATAAAATTAACACCTCTTTCATATGCATAAGACCCATTTAACAGAGAAGACTACCACAAATACTCCAACTATAACTACAAAATGCAAATGATCCACTCAACACTGACACAAAATAACAATAAAAGACAAATATACAATCATTTGGTGCCACCACAAAATCGTTCTGATCCTAAAGGTAAATCATCCAATAGAGAGGAAAAAGAACTATCATGCTAAAAATACCATAAAAAAAGGAGGCCAATATACAAAATCATTATTACCGTCTTTCAGATAAAGTAT
>NW_018207562.1:0-717 GCF_001263595.1 Phalaenopsis equestris | reverse complement strand
ATATATATATATATTACCGACCTGCAGCAATTTGACGTAGCTATGGTAAGAGTAGATGTGCCGACCCAATTATTGTTACAGTGTTGATCAATTAATGATGACGTGTTGAATTTTGGCAGTTGGAAATAGATTTGCCTTGTACTTTGCCGCTTCATATTATTCAAACTCGAGCCTCAATTAAGTATAAGGGGATGTTTTAATTGCAAAATGTATAGATTGTCAAATTAGTCGTCAGATCTTTTACTTTTTTGCCCAAATAATTTCATATAAAGAGTTGAGTATTATTTTGACATTTTACTCATTCAAGCTCCAATCAGACCGCCATGTTCATCTGTTATGCAGTTCTCTCATCTAGGATTACATTTCTTCACCTCCTACGGTAGCGCTTCGGACTGTCGTAGTCTTTTGCCCCACACATACTCAGTATGACACCCACGTGTCTATTACTGAGTCACTGCTCTATGCACACTCATCTTGGATACTTACATGTCCTCATCAGGGATGACGTGTGTTTTTCTCTGGAGAGAAATACATCACTTCACTCTCCTTGTGCACCCTGCATGCGCATCATCTCTTCTCCTATAACGTCAATCACACGTACCATAGGAATGTCACACCGCATCCCTTGGCATGGATCATGCTTCAAAGGCCTATGAATCCTCCAAGTATGTGATCTGTGTTCGCGTGGGCACATAGCTACCACCTAGCATGGTTCAT
>NW_018207561.1:0-717 GCF_001263595.1 Phalaenopsis equestris | reverse complement strand
TTTTTTATGTGGCATAGTTTTGTTAGCTTTGAGGATGTTAATGATGCATGACGAATCTTTGTAGATAGGGTGCACTGATAATAATCGACTTTAGATTGTTCTTTCTTGGATATGGCATTGCGGCTTCAGAAAATTATGCCTTAAAAGCATGCTTAATTGTAAAAATATATTCCTTCCAAATTAGTATGGATACCGTGCACATCTTAACAAAAAAGGTTTGACAAATGCTGCTTACATTTGTTCAATTTATGAGTTTTTAAGTCATTTTCGTGGAATGTATGAAGTAGTAATTTTGAGAGGTTGGCAACACTTTGGGTCGTCATTGTAAAGTTCTTTTCCTTCTGTTTTTGGGAACAAACGAGTCTTGCAATTTTATCATGTGCTCGCTCATTCACATTGCTTGGACCAATGTTATAGTTTTGACCATTATGAAATAAATCTTTATAAATATAAATTTCGGGCATGTAAAAGAGAACTTTTGTATTCAATTCAAGTTCATGTTATCGATTATTTATGTAATTGCAGATGAGTTCATTTTCCATAACCAAACTTAGAATCCATTGAAGTGTTCAACAACAAGCCAGCAATTTAAGATATTAACTTAATTAAAAAAACATTTTTTAAGAAGATTAACTTCAATTTTTAAATTTTTAATAAAAACAAATATTTAAATATTGAATATATAAGCTTATAAAAACTCTATGATACATACAATAA